>NW_028270185.1:8511636-8631636 GCF_037043375.1 Chiloscyllium plagiosum | reverse complement strand
CCTTAAAAGGTTTTGATTCGATGATTTGGAAGGCAAATGAAATGTTGGTGTTTATTGCAAGGACAATTGAATGGAAAAGTAGAGATGTTGCATAGAGAATTGATGAGGACACATCTGCATCGTCCTTACTTCGGGAATGATGTAACTGCTTCAGAAACAGATCAGAGCACCTTCACTCCATTGAGTCCTGGTTGTCCCATGAGAAAAGATTGGGTTATTTATGGCCTCGGTTATTCTTTGACATGAGGCGATTTGTCATTGGTGAGGCGAACATTCATTACCCATCCTTAATTGCCCCCAAACTGAGGGTCTCACTCGGTCATTTCAGAAGGCAGTTGAAGTAATCCCATCACTGTGGGTCTACAGCTACCTATAGGCCAGATCGGTTACGGATGACAGATTTCCCTCTCCACCGGGCATTAGTGAACTTGCAGGGGCTTTTAACACTAATCGATGGTAATGTCATGGTCACCATCACTGAGACTATCCTTTCGATGCCAGGTTCGTTAAAGAGAATTTAAAATCCCACCAACTGCCATGGAGGAGGTGGGTCTGGGTGGAATGCTCTTCGGAGGGGCAGAGTGGACCTGATGGGTCGAATGACCTGCTTCCACACTGTAGGGATTCCATGATTGTATAAACCTCTCTCTGTTCCTCTGGGATAGTCTACCCCTTTGAGCGTGCTTTCCCTAATCCGCCTTGATCTGACCTTAAATGATGTGGAGGAGCTGGTGTTGGACTGGGGTGGACAAAGTTAAAAATCACACAACTCCAGGTTATAGTCCAACAGGTTTATTGTGGAAGCACTAGCTTTCAGAGTGTTGCTTCACAACCACCTGGTGAAGGAGCAATGCTCCGAAAGCTAGTGCTTCCACATAAACCAGTCGTACTATAAGCTGGAGTTGTGTGATTTTTAACTTTGTCCTTAAATGAACCAGTGCTCTTTTGTAACGCTCCCTGGGACGTTTCATTACACTGAAGGCGCCACAAAAATCTAAGTTGTTGTTAACCTTTTGATTTTTCTTCAATGTCGCTTGCAGCCCTGGACTGGAGATTAATCTTCAATCATCAGATACCTGAGGGCAGTCCTGTTATAGATTTTTATAGCTAGTATTTAAGCTAGCCCAGTATTTAGTGCCTGTTCCTAATTGCCCAGAGGACAGTTAAGAGTCAACCCCATTGCTGTGGGTCTGGAGTCACATGTAGGCCAGACCAGGTAAGGATGGCATCTTCCTTCCCTAAAAGACATTAGTATTTCCTGACAATTGGCGATGGATTCATGGTCATCATTATGATCCCGAGACAGCACCTTCCAAACCCCCAACCGCTTCCATCTCGAAGGACAAGGACAGCAGATACATGGGACCACCACCTCCTGCAAGTTCCCCTCCACTCACATTCCTGATTTGGAAATATATCGCTGTTTCTTCAGTGTCGCTGGGTCAAAATCCTGGAATCCCCTCCCCAAGGGCATCGTGGTTCAACCCACAGACCACAGCAGTTCAAGAAGGCAGCTCACCCCCACCTTCTCAAGGGGGCAATTAGGGATGGGGTTATATATGCTGGGCCCAGCCAGCAACACCCATGTCCCACAAATGAGTCAAGAAAAACAATTATACCTTGAAGGGAAGCTCAATTGCTACCATCTGCTGTAGGAGGATTCAAACCGAGACCCCCAGACCATTAGCTGGATTAAAGGCCCAGTGACAGCACCACTAGGCCATCCCTGCCCCTTCACAGGCAGTGTTTGTTTTCATTTTGTTTGCAGTTGTAGGAAGCAGAGCATGATAACTGAGCCTCTCAGCAAGTGTTGATTGAACGGGCGCTGCATTTACATAGAGCCCGGGTGTTGTTGACACAGCTGGGTTTCCGAATTCAATGCTCTGCCTTTGACAAACAGGCCAGCTGATAGTTACCAGCTGCTGTCAGCGCAGTTCCCAGGCTTCACCGTTTCACTCGAGATCTCACGTGGGAGTTGGAATGTTATTTCCTGGCCTGTGGCTGTTCTCACTTAGCGAGCAGGGCACAGTCATAATGGGCCAAACGGCCAACTGCCTTGTTGGGGTGGCACGGTGACTCAGTGGTTAGCACTGCTGCCTCACAGTGTCAGGGACCTGGGTTCAATCCCACCCTCAGGTGGCTGTGTGGAGTTTGCACATTCTCTGTGTGGGTTTCCTTCCAACGATGGTCTGGTTAGGATGGATTCTTCTGCTCTGAAATCAACTGGACGTGTTGGTTTAACACTAATCCAGAACATGAGGTTAATGCCGCAGGGACAAGGGCTCGAATCCCACCAAAGCCGACAGTGACATTTCAATTAAAAAATAATCTGGAATTCAAAGTTAACTTAATGACAAACCGTGTGCCACTGTCATCAAAAATCCATCTGATTAACTAATGCTTTTTAGGGAAGGAAATGTGCCACCATTAACATCGCTCAGAGGGATGTGAAACTTTGGAATTCCTTGCCACAGAGAGCTGTGGGGGCAGAGTCCTTGGGTATGTTTAAGGCTGAGATCGATTCTTAATCATTTGAGGAAATCAAGGGTTATGGGGATAGAGCAGGAAAGTAGACATAAAAAATGTTGGATTGGCCATGATCCTATTGAATGGTAGAGCAGACTCGAAGGGCTGAATGGCCTCCTCCCATTCCTATTTCTGCATTTCTGATTGCTTTGTGACTCCAGTGTTGCGTATAGTTCTGGTCGCTGCATTATAGGAAGGATGTGGAAGCTTTGGAAAAGGTGCAGAGGAGATTTACCAGGATGATACCTGGTATGGAGGGGAAGGTCTTATGAGGAAAGGCTGAGGGACTTGAGGCTGTTTTCATCAGAAAGAAGAAGACTAAGAGGTGACTTAATAGAGACATACAAGATTAGGCTACAGAATGAAAACAGGCCCTTTGGCCCAACAAGTCCACACTGACCCTCTGAAAAGTAACCCACCTAGACCCATTCCCCTACCCTATATTTACTCCTGACCAATGCACCTAACATTATGGGCAGTTTATCATGGCCAGTTCACCTTACCTGCACATCTTTTTGAGTGTGCAGGGCATTTAAATTGGCCATGAAAAACAAGATGATCAGAGGATTAGATAGGGCGGACAGTGAGAGCCTTTTCCTCAGATGGTGATAGCGAGCTTTAAATTGAGGGGTGATAGATATAGGATAGACCTCAGAGTTAGTTTCTTTACTCAGAGAGTAGTAGGGGTGTGGAATGCACTGCCTGCAACAGTAGTAGACTCACCAACTTTAAGGGCATTTAATTGGATGAAAATGGAATAGTGTTGGTTAGATGGGCTTCAGATTGGTTTCACAGGTCAGCGCAACATCGAGGGCCGAAGGACCTGTACTGCTCCGTAATGTTCCACGTTCTATGTCAGACCCACAGGAATGTGGTTGACCCTTGACTGCCCTCTGGGCAATTAGGGATGGGCAATAAATGTTGGGCCTAGCCAGCGACACCCAAGTCCTCCGAACACATTCTTTTAAAAATTATGAGAGACCAAAGGCTCCGAGATTGTATGCCTGGCTGATAACCCTAACATGGCCGTTGGTGTGGTTCTTAGCGCACTCGGTCATGTTCAGTATGTGCTGCTAAACAAATGCAGTGAGCTGATGTGACCCACAAAGCACTGCTTGAAGGGGGCAGTGGAAACAGATTCAGTCGCAAAAAGGAATTGGATCGAGAGGCAAGTATGCAGGGCAATGGCAGAGGTAATGGGAGTAATCTGATGGAGAGTTGAAACTTTATTGCTGGAACAGCACAGCAGGTCAGGCAGCATCCAGGGAACAGGAGATTCGACGTTTCGGGCACAGGCCCTTCTTCAGGATTCCTGAAGAAGGGCCTGTGCCCGAAACGTCGAATCTCCTGTTCCCTGGATCCTGCCTGACCTGCTGTGCTGTTCCAGCAATAAAGTTTCAACTTTGATCTCCAGCATCTGCAGACCTCACTTTCTCCTAATCTGATGGAGAGCCCAGCACCGGTATGACAGGCCAAATTGCTTTCTTCTCCAAGGCACTATTGCCGTTGAAGAGTGAAAAGGCCATCCCATTCTCCCTGATCAGGTACATTTGTGAAATACTCCACGCCCCTATGGCTCGGCCGGTTTATTTGAATATGGAACAAGAGAGATGTAACTGAACCGTCAAAAAACAAAACAATCCCCAGGGTGCAGACGGAAACACTCTGACAAGGCTGTTACTGCTACTGCCTTCGTAAAGCAAATTGCGGAGTATCGGATCCCACCCCTCCCCCAGACCCCACTTCCAATTTTCCTGCGAGAGAAGGAGTTGACTCGGGTCAGTATAGAGTCAAGAAAGAATAGTACAGCACAGGAACAGGCCCTTCGGCCCAATATGTCTGTGCTGACACATGATGCCTTTCTAAACTAAAACCTTTTGCCTCGACGCGGTCTGTATCTCTCTGTTCCCTGCCTGTTCCTGTATCTGTCAAGGTGTCTCTTACACGTTGGTATTGTATCTATCTCCTCTGGCAGCGCATTCCAGGCACTTACCACCCGCTATGTAAAAAAACCTGCCTCTCGCATCTCCTTTAAACTTATCCCCATTTACCTTAAACCCATGTCCCCCAGTCATTGACATTTCTACCCTGGGAAAAAAGACACTGACTATTCATCCTATCCGTGCCGCTCAGAATTTTGTAAACTTCTATCAGATTGCCCCTCAGCCTCTGACATTCAAATGAAAACAAACTAAGTTTGTCCAACCTCTCCTCGTAGCAATTACCCTCCAAATCCGACAACATCCTGGTAAATCATTTCTGTTCCCTCTCCAAAGCCTCCACATCCTGCTAGTAGTATAGGGACCAGAACTGTACAAAATGCTCCAAATGGGGCCTAACTAAAGCTCTATACAGCAGCAACATGCCTTGTCCATTTTTATACTCTGCTCCAATCAAACATGCTGTATGCCTTCTTGACCAACTTATCTATGTGCTGCCACGTCCAGGGAACTGTGGACCGATATTTCTAGATCCCTCTGCATGTTGATACTACTAAGAGTTTTGCCAATCCCTCTATATTTCCCTCCTACATTAGATCACTCAAAATACGTCAGCCTGCATTTGTTCAGATTAAACTCCATTTACCATTTCTCTGAAAGCTGGTGTATCCTCTGACAATCCTCCTCAGTATCCGCAGCTCCCCCGGTCTTGGTGTTATCGGTAACCATGCTCATCAAACCACCTACATCCTCCTCCAAATCATTTAGATAGATTACACACAACAGTACTGATCCCTGTGGAACACCACTAGTCAGAGATCTCCAATCTAAAAATCACCCTTCCACTACAACTCACAGTCCTCTAAGACTTGGCCAGTTCTGTATCCAGGTAAAAACAATGACTGCAGATGCTGGAAACCAGATTCTGGATTAGTGGTGCTGGAAGAGCACAGCAGTTCAGGCAGCATCCAAGGGGCAGCGAAATCGACGTTTCGGGCAAAAGCCCTTCATCAGGAATAAAGGCAGTGAGCCTGAAGCGTGGAGAGATAGGCGAGAGGAGGGTGGGGGTGGGGAGAAAGTAGCATAAAGTACAATAGGTGAGTGGGGGAGGGGATGAAGATGATAGGTCAGGGAGGAAAGTGGAGTGGATAGGTGGAAAAGGAGATAGGCAGGTAGGACAAGCCCGGACAAGTCATGGGGACAGTGCTGAGCTGGAAGTTTGGAACTAGGGTGAGGTGGGGGAAGGGGAAATGAGGAAATTGGTGAAGTCCACATTGATGCCCTGGGGTTGAAGTGTTCCGAGGCGGAAGATGAGGCGTTCTTCCTCCAGGCGTCTGGTGGTGAGGGAGCGGCGGTGAAGGAGGCCCAGGACCTCCATATCCTCGGCAGAGTGGGAGGGGGGAGTTGAAATGTTGGGCCACGGGGCGGTTTGGTTGATTGGTGCGGGTGTCTCGGAGATGTTCCCTAAAGCGCTCTGCTAGGAGGCGCCTAGTCTCTCCAATGTAGAGGAGACCGCATCGGGAGCAACGGATACAATAAATGATATTAGTGGATGTGCAGGTAAAACTTTGATGGATGTGGAAGGCTCCTTTAGGGCATTGGATGGAGGTGAGGGAGGAGGTGTGGGCGCAAGTTTTACAGTTCCTGCGGTGGCAGGGGAAGGTGCCAGGATGGGAGGGTGGGTTGTAGGGGGGCGTGGACCTGACCAGGTAGTCACGGAGGGAACTGTCTTTGCAGAAGGTGGAAAGGGGTGGGGAAGGAAATATATCCCTGGTGGTGGGGTCTGTTTGGAGGTGGCGGAAATGTCGGCGGATGATTTGGTTTATGCGAAGTTTGGTAGGGTGGAAGGTGAGCACCAGGGGCGTTCTGTCCTTGTTGCGGTGAGTGGGGTGGGGTCTGAGAGCGGAGGTGCGGGTTGTGGACGAGATGCGTTGGAGGGCATCTTTAACCACGTGGGAAGGGAAATTGCGGTCTCTAAAGAAGGAGGCCATCTGGTGTGTTCTGTGGTGGAACTGGTCCTCCTGGGAGCAGATACGGCGGAGGCAGAGGAATTGGGAATACGGGATGGCATTTTTTCAAGAGGTGGGGTGGGAAGAGGTGTAATCCAGGTAGCTGTGGGAGTCAGTGGGTTTGTAAAAAATGTCAGTGTCAAGTCGGTCATCATTAATGGAGATGGAGAGGTCCAGGAAGGGAAGGGAGGTGTCAGAGATGGTCCAGGTAAATTTAAGGTCAGGGTGGAATGTGTTGTGAAGTTGATGAATTGCTCAACCTCCTCGCGGAAGCACGAGGTGGCGCCAATGCAGTCATCAATGTAGCGGAGGAAGAGAGTGTGGATGCCATGTGTCTTCACCTTCGGTATCAGCCTGCCATGGGGGACCACGCTGCCTTCATTAATCATTGTGCAAGACATGACCTCCCTCCCAAAAAGCCACACTGTCTATCAATAACAAGCCCATATTTTCCCAAAGTAAATACTAAATCTCTAAAATCGGTAAGTAAATCCTATCCCTTAGAATCTTCTCCAACAATTTCCGTGTCACTGGCAGAAGGCTCACTGGACTATATTTTCCCAGATTTTCCCTGTTACCCTTCTCAAACAAAGGAAGAATGTTGGTTATTCTCCAGACCTCTGGGAACGTTCCTGTGATGAAAGAGGAGATAAAGATTTCTTACAAGGCCTCACCTGCCTCCCTCAGCATTCTGGGATAGATCCCATTAGGTACTGGGGCCTTGTCCACCTTAACACTTTCTGAAGCAGCCAACACCCCCTCTGGTTTTGGACGATTTACTTTCATGAAATGAAATTGTGAAGGCAGTTTGTAGATCTGGGGGAACTAATAGAGTTCCATCCATGACCCAAAATGTCCTTTTGCACAAATCATGTGGGCTGTTTCCTTCCAACACGTCAACTCCACTTCCTCCAACATTAACATCCTGGACTCAAAGCCTGGGATCTCTATGACAGTCACTACACTATTGTCCTTCAAGGACCAGTGGGGCATTTTGCTGATTTGAGGTAATTCAGTTTGCTATAGAATCACTGATTCCGCACAGTACACCTAAAGGCCATTCAGCCCATTGAGTCTGCAGTGACCTTCTGAAGAGCAACCCACCCAGACCCATCCTATCCCTATAACCCTGCATTGCCCATGGCTAATCCACCTAACCCGCACATCTTTGGACTGTGGGAGGAACCAGAGCACCTACAGCAAACCCACGCAGACACGGGGAGAATGTGCAAACTCCACACAGACAGTTGTCCGAGGCTGGAATCGAACCCGGGTCCCTGGCGCTGTGAGGCAGCAATACTAACCACTGAGCCACCCCCACACTACAGCTTACAGGGAAAAGCATGAGTCAGTGGTATCTCAGTGAGTTGTTAAGGGACAATTTTTTTTTGGGAGGCCAATGATTAGACAATATGCAGTAGAGAAACAGAATCGATGGCTCCTGCTTGATGCTCAGATTCTATCTGGGCTCCAGCCAGCTCCTCCCCATCCACTACTGGACTGGGCAGTACAGACATGATGGACGAATGAGGGGAGCTGACCTGGGGGTTGCAGTGAGAAAGAGACTCACTCAGATTCCTGTAGAGAGAGGAGGAGAACTTCTTCAAGGTAGGCGTCCTTGCAAGAGGATTCGCAGTGAGGTTAAAATCAACTAGGCAAAAGTGAGGACTGCAGGTGCTAGAGATCAGAGTCTAGATCAGAGTGGTGCTGGAAAAGCACAGCAGGTCAGGCAGCATCCAAGGAGCAGGAAGATCGACGTTTTGGGCAGAAGCTCTTCATCAGGAATGAGGAAGGGCTCCTGCCCTAAACGTCGATATTCCTGCTCCTCAGATACTGCCTGACCTGCTGTGCTTTTCCAACACCACTCTGATCTGGACTCTGAGCTCCAGCGTCTGCAGTCCTCACTTTCGCCAAGTTGGACAAATGGCCTCCTCCTGTACCACAGAAGGTCTGAAGTGGAGATGGTGGAGAGTGTCAGGTTCCTGGGAGTGACAATCACCAACAATCTGGCCTGGTCCACCCACATTGATGCGGTGGTCAAGAAAGCACAACAACGTCTCTACTTCTTCAGGAGGCAAAGGAAATTCAGCGTGTCCACAAAGACTCTTACCAATTTTTACAGGTGCACCATAGAAAGCATCCTATCCAGACGCATCACGGTCTGGTACAGCAACTGCTCTGCCCAGGACAGTAAGAAAACTACAGAGAGATGTAAACACAGCCCAGTCCATCACCAGCCTCCCATCCACTGCCTCCGTCTACACTTCCCACTGCCTCGGGAAAGCAACCAACATCATCAAAGACCCCTCCCACCCCGGTTATACTCTGTTCCACCCTCTTCCATCGGGCAAAAGATAGAAAAGTTTGTATAAACATATGAACAGATTCGAGAACAGCTTCCTCCCTGCTGTCATCAGGCTTTTCAATGGACGTCTCAAATGTATATTCTGATCTCTCTCTCTCTGCACCATCTCTGCTGCTCTAACTCTGTATTTTGCACTCTCTTCTGCTACCCTGGTCACCTTGTGTGGTACAATCTACCTGGTTAGCACTCAAAACAACACATTTCACTGTAGCGTGGGAGATGAGACAATCAGACTCAAACACTCATTTTCCCTCTTACTTCCACGTGGAGATTTCTTGCTAACACTCTGTGCAATGAAGCTCCAAGGCTAATACCCTGCGCATTGTAAACTCTCCCCAAACCTTCTCTCTTTGGCTCACATTTTCAGGATAAACATAATCTCTGCACTTCCCCACACCTGCTCAGTGTCCTGTTTTGTCCTCATTATTGTCCAATGTTTTGAAGCCATTCCTGTATTGAGACAAAATGAAAAAAAAGTACAAGTTTGTCAGGATCTTAAGAAACATATGCAGGACAGAGACAGCACGGGGTTGGATACAGAGTAAAGTTATCTCTACACTGTCCCCATCAAACACCCCCAGGACAGAGACAGCACAGGGTTGGATACAGAGTAAAGTTATCTCTACACTGTCCCCATCAAACACCCCCAGGACAGGGACAGCACGGGGTTGGATACAGAGTAAAGTTATCTCTACACTGTCCCCATCAAACACCCCCAGGACAGGGACAGCACAGGGTTGGATACAGAGTAAAGTTATCTCTACACTGTCCCCATCAAACACCCCCAGGACAGGGACAGCACAGGGTTGGATACAGAGTAAAGTTATCTCTACACTGTCCCCATCAAACACCCCCAGGACAGGGACAGCACAGGATTGGATACAGAGTAAAGTTATCTCTACACTGTCCCCATCAAACACTCCCAGGACAGGGACAGCACGGGGTTAGATACAGAGTAAAGTTATCTCTACACTGTCCCCATCAAACACTCCCAGGACAGGGACAGCACAGGGTGAGATACAGAGTAAAGTTATCTCTACACTGTCCCCATCAAACACCCCCAGGACAGGGACAGCACGGGGTTAGATACAGAGTAAAGTTATCTCTACACTGTCCCCATCAAACACCCCCAGGACAGAGACAGCACAGGGTTAGATACAGAGTAAAGTTATCTCTACACTGTCCCCATCAAACACTCCCAGGACAGGGACAGCACAGGGTGAGATACAGAGTAAAGTTATCTCTACACTGTCCCCATCAAACACCCCCAGGACAGGGACAGCACGGGGTTAGATACAGAGTAAAGTTATCTCTACACTGTCCCCATCAAACACCCCCAGGACAGGGACAGCACGGGGTTAGATACAGAGTAAAGTTATCTCTACACTGTCCCCATCAAACACCCCCAGGACAGGGACAGCACGGGGTTAGATACAGAGTAAAGTTATCTCTACACTGTCCCCATCAAACACTCCCAGGACAGGGACAGCACAGGGTGAGATACAGAGTAAAGTTATCTCTACACTGTCCCCATCAAACACCCCCAGGACAGGGACAGCACGGGGTTAGATACAGAGTAAAGTTATCTCTACACTGTCCCCATCAAACACCCCCAGGACAGGGACAGCACGGGGTTAGATACAGAGTAAAGTTATCTCTACACTGTCCCCATCAAACACCCCCAGGACAGGGACAGCACGGGGTTAGATACAGAGTAAAGTTATCTCTACACTGTCCCCATCAAACACCCCCAGGACAGGGACAGCACGGGGTTAGATACCGAGTAAAGTTATCTCTACACTGTCCCCATCAAACACCCCCAGGACAGGGACAGCACGGGGTTAGGTACAGAGTAAAGCTCTCTCTACACTGTCCCCATCAAACACCCCCAGGACAGGGACAGCACGGGGTTAGATACAGAGTAAAGTTATCTCTACACTGTCCCCATCAAACACTCCCAGGACAGGGACAGCATGGGGTGAGATACAGAGTAAAGCTCCCTCTACACTGTCCCCATCAAACACCCCCATGACATGGACAGCATGGGGTGAGATACAGAGTAAAGCTTCCTCTACACTGTTCCCATCAAATACTCCCAGGACAGGGACAGCACGGGGTTAGATACAGAGTAAAGTTCCCTCTACACTGTCCCCATCAAACACTCCCAGGACAGGGACAGCACAGGGTTAGATACAGAGTAAAGCTTCCTCTACACTGTTCCCATCAAATACTCCCAGGACAGGGACAGCACGGGGTTAGATACAGAGTAAAGTTCCCTCTACACTGTCCCCATCAAACACTCCCAGGACAGAGACAGCACAAGTTTAGATAGAGTAAAGGTCCTTCTAACTGTCCCCACCAAATATGCCCAGGACAGGGACAGCATCGGTTTAGATACAGAGTAAAGCTGCCTGTACATGGTCCCACATCAAACACACCCAGGACAGGGATAGCACAGTGTTAGATACAGAATAAAGCTCCCTCTACATTGTTTCCCATCAAATACTCCTATGACAGGGACAGCACGGGGTTAGATACAGAGTAAAGCTCCCTCTACACTGTTCCCATCAAATACTCCCAGGACAGGGACAGCACGGGGTTAGATACAGAGTAAAGCTCCCTCTACACTGTCCCCATCAAATACTCCCAGGACAGGGCCAGCACGGGGTTAGATACAGAGTAAAGCTCCCTCTACACTGTCCCCATTAAACACTCCCAGGACAGGGACAGCACGGGGTTAGATACAGAGTAAAGCTCTCTCTACACTGTCCACATCAAACACTCCCAGGACAGGGACAGCAGAGGGTTAGATACAGAGTAAAGCTCCCTCTACACTGTCCCCATTAAACACTCCCAGGACAGGGACAGCACGGGGTTAGATACAGAGTAAAGCTCCCTCTACACTGTCCCCATCAAATACTCCCAGGACAGGGCCAGCACGGGGTTAGATACAGAGTAAAGCTCCCTCTACACTGTCCCCATTAAACACTCCCAGGACAGGGACAGCACGGGGTTAGATACAGAGTAAAGCTCCCTCTACACTGTCCCCATTAAACACTCCCAGGACAGGGACAGCACGGGGTTAGATACAGAGTAAAGCCCCTTCTACACTGTCCCCCATGAAATAATCTCAGGACAGGGACAGCACAGAATAAGGGCAGTCTGAATCTTTAGCCTCGCTGTGGGCATTTGGAGCGTGAAGGGGAGTAAGTGGGAAATTTGTAAATCCGGAAGTAAATAGGAATAGGGCAGATTCAATATGTAGACATTGTACTCAGATGACTAGCCATTTGGATACAGAACTGGCTCAAAGGTAGAAGACAGAGGGTGGTGGTGGAGGGTTGTTTTTCAGACTGGAGGCCTGTGACCAGTGGAGTGCCACAAGGATCGGTGCTGGGTCCTCTACTTTTTGTCATTTACATAAATGATTTGGATGTGAGCATAAGAGGTACACTTAGTAAGTCTGCAGATGACACCAAAATTGGAGGTGTAGTGAACAGCGAAGAAGGTTACATCAGATTACAACAGGATCTTGACCAGATGGGCCAATGGACTGAGAAGTGGCAGATGGAGTTTAAATCAGATAAATGTGAGGTGCTGCATTTTGGGAAAGCAAGTCTTAGCAGGACTTATACACTTAGTGGTAAGGTCCTAGGGAGTGTTGCTGAACAAAGAGACCTTGGAGTGCAGGTTCATAGATCCTTGAAAGTGGAGTTGCAGGTAGATAGGATAGTGAAGGCGGCGTTTGGTATGCTTTCCTTCATTGGTCAGAGTATTGAGTACAGGAATTGGGAGGTCATATTGCAGCTGTACAGGACATTGGTTAGGCCACTGTTGGAATATTGCATGCAATTCTGGTCTCCTTCCTATCGGAAAGATGTTGTGAAACTTGAAAGGGTTCAGAAAAGATTTACAAGGATGTTGCCAGGGTTGGAGGATCTGAGCTACAGGGAGAGGCTGAACAGGCTGGGGCTGTTTTCCCTGGAGCATCGGGGGCTGAGGGGTGACCTTATAGAGGTTTATAAAATCATGAGCAGCATAGATAGGATAAATAGACAAAGTCTTTTCCCTGGGGTCGGGGCGTCCAGAACTAGAGGGCATAGGTTTAGGGTGAGAGGGGAAAGATATAAAAGAGACCTACGGGGCAACGTTTTCACGCAGAGGGTGGTACGTGTATGGAATAAGCCACCAGAGGATGTGGTGGAGGCTGGTACAATTGCAACATTTAAGAGGCATTTGGATGTGTATGTGAATAGGAAGGGTTTGGAGGGATATGGGCCGGGTGCTGGCAGGTGGGACTAGATTGGGTTAGGATATCTGGTCGGCATGGACGGGTTGGACCGAAGGGTCTGTTACCATGCTGTACATCTCTTTGACTCTATGAGTGAGGGTTAACCATCAGTGAGAGCTCAGTGTAAACTCATTCCTTTTCCACAGGCTTGAGTGCTGCCCCCTTGTGCTCACCCCAGCTCACAGCCGTGCTTTCATAAACGGGTCTCCCTTTGATCAGCTGCCCTGTGCAAACACTGGCAGCTCAACGACGAGTCCAATCAACCTGCTCTGATAAGCTGGGCTCCTCTTCATTAATTGCCACTTATCGTGAATTGCAATTAACTTCTCATCACAAAATATCAATGCATTTTCCATGCCTTAATTTCCAGTCTATGTGACTATTTTCTCTTGGTGACACGCTCCATATTGTTGAATGTCTCCACCTAGCAGGGTGTGCGTCTATGTATGTTTTGTCTATGTGTGTCTGTTACTGTGTGCCTCTGTGTGTGTCTGCGCCAAAGGTGTGTGTCTGCCTGTTTGTGTGCATATGCTGTGTCTGTGTGTGAGTGCATGTGTTTGTGTATGTGCGTGCATGTGTGTGTGTGTGTGTGTCTGCGTGTGGGTGTGTGTGTATGAATGCGAGAGTCTGTGTCTGTGAGAGTGTAAGTGCATGTTTGTGTGTGTGTCTTTCTGTGTCTGTGTGCGCGTGTTTTTGTGTGAATGTGTGTACCTGTCTTACTATAAATGAATAAAATTTAATCAAAAAAGTATGTTGAGTATCACTATCAGTCAACATTTATTGCCTGTCCCTAATTGCCCCTTGAGAAAGTCCTGGGGTGAGCTGCCTTCTTGAACCACTGCAGTCCACCTACTGTGGGTTGACCCCCAATGCCCATAGGGAGGAAGTTCCAGGATGGTGAGTGGCTTGGAGGGGAACTTGCAGGGGCTGGTGTTCCCATGTACCTGCTGCCTTTGTCCTTCTCTTGGGAGTGGTCGTGGGTTTGGAAGGTGCTGACTAAGGGACCTTGGTGGATTTCTGCCATGTATCTTGCATACGGTACACACTGCTGCCACTTCTATATCCAGTAAACTGGCCCTCAGATTAACAGCCCATGACAGCACCACTGGCAGTGCTGCACTCCTTCAGTAATGCAGCAGTCAGCCTTGAGTTTCTTGTATTCTGCCCACTCCTGGAGTTGAACACTTCTGGACTCGGGGAGCTCAATCATACCAACTGAGCGACAGCTTCCACTGAGAGGCAGAAGATTTGCATAAAGAGGATGAAAAGATTGGATACTGAACTCATTTGCACAATCTTTACATGATCAGTCTGTTTACAAATGGAAAATCATTTGAAAGGATGAGGAAATTTAAATATATTTAATCCAAAGTGTTTGCTGTCTATATTAGCGAGTAGGCAAATTACAGCCCGTACGTATTTAAACAGCAAGGAGCATAGGTTGAATTTCGAGAGAGTTGTTTGGGAGGTAGAGGGTTTAGCTGGCATGCGGGACACAGCTGAAGGTCTGGTCTTGTTATGAGACAGTACCAGTGATTGCTGCTCTGGGTTTATGAGCCTGCCTTACATTCTGTCACGATGCCGCGATCGTTTCTGGTCAAAAAGCAACACGCCAAGTGTGGCTCTCGCAACTGGGGAGACATATCGGATGATCAGCGAGGAGATTTCTACATTCCAGGTACGCTTTCTCCACAAACCAACTCCCGAACCCTCCAGGAGGAAAGAAAGAGAGACAGAATGAGGGACAGAGGAAGATGAGTAGAGCATAGAGTTGTACAAGACGAAATAGACCCTTTGGCCCAATTCATCCATGCTGACCGGGTTTCCTGAATTGAGCTAGTCCCATTTGCCTGTGTTTAGCCCATATTCCTCTAAACCCTTCCTGTCCATGTGGGCAAAAGTGAGGACTGCAGATGCTGGAAGTCAGAGTGGTGCTGGAAAAGCACAGCAGGTCAGGCAGCATCCGAGGAGCTGGAAAAATCAACGTTTCGGGCAAAAGCCCTTCATCAGGAATGAAGCCAGGGAGCCTCCACCCTGGAGGCTTCATGGCTTCATTCCTGATGAGGGGCTTTTGCCCAAAACGTCGAATTTTCCTGCTCCTCGGATGCTGCCTCCCCTTCCTGTCCATGTACCTGTCCAAATGTCTTTTAAACGTAATTGTACCCACCTCCACCACTTCCTCTGGAAGCACATTCCATACACGCACCGCCCTCTGTCTGAAAAAGTTGACCTTTAGATCCCTTTTAAATCTTACCTCTCTCACCCTAAACCTATGCACTCCAGTTTTGTACTCCCTTACTCTGGGAAGAAAGAGCTTAAAAATGTGTTGCTGGAAAAGCGCAGCAGGTCAGGCAGCATCATAGGAACAGGAGAATCGACGTTTTGGGCATAAGCCCTTCTTCAGGAAGATTCCTGAAGAAGGGCTTATGCCCGAAATGTCGATTCTCCTGTTCCTATGATGCTGCCTGACCCGCTGCGCTTTTCCAGCAACACATTTTTAAGCTCTGATCTCCAGCATCTGCAGTCCTCACTTCTTCCTCTGGGGAAAAAGGCCTGGGCTATTCACCCTATCTATAACAGTTGTTAAAACGTTGAACAGTTTTATTGGGCAAGGAATTAATAATTGGCTGACACACCAGAAATGGGAATTAGGAGCAGAGTAGGCCATTTGGCCCTTCAGTCCTACTGGGAAGTCAATACAATCATGGTCAAGCTGCTTGAGGATTCAAATCCACAATTGCCCACCCTCTGGCTGTTTTTGTAGGATGTAGGTACCAGAGTAGAATGGCATTGGAATTAGGTTTTATTGTCACATCTATTTAAGTTCAGGAGTACAATGAAAAGTGGGCAATGTCACCACACACAGCACCATCTTATTTACAAAGTACTGAAAACAGAAGTTGCTGGAAAAGCTCAGCAGGTCTGGCAGCATCCGTGAAGAGAAATCAGAGTTAACGTTTCGGGTCCAGTGACCCTTGCTCAGAACCTGGTTCACTCTGAAACATTAACTCTGGTTTCTCTTCACAGATGCTGCCAGCCCTGCTGAGCTTTTCCAGCAATTCCTCCTTTGTCAATCCTTCCATTCCCGGCAACATCCTGGTAAATCTCTTCTGAACCCAGTCCAGCTTAATAATATTCTGGCCATCGCATTATGATGTTCGTTTCGAAGTATAGTCGGTTCTGTCATGACACACGTTTCTTCAACCCGAGCTGGCTATAACATGATTGAAGAATTTAAGCTGTTATTTGCCAACTTTCCTTACCCATATTGGCTATAACACGATTCCTGCCCCATTGGTTTAAACGGTGCGGCTATTTTCTTATAACGTGGGATTGCATGGGAACGGAACTGTCGCGTTATATCACAACAAACTGTAGGCTTGACGCCAGTCGTGAAAGACACATCTCATTAACAGAGCGGTGATCTGACATGGATAGTATTTCATTCAATCCACAGAATGTTTAGACAGGCAGCAGTGCTTACCTGACCGAGGTAACACAATGAGTGGAAAGGACACATGGGAAAGATCATTTGATAAAGGATTCCGTGAAACAGATCAGCGTGAAGTACAGCCAGTGCTGAAAACAGCCAAGGTACATCTTCATAGTTTAAATTATTATGACCACTCTCTGGGAGACTCTCTCTAATTTGTTACGGTTCCAGACAGGATGGAGGATGTTATTCACGTGCTTTCTGGTTGGTCATAATTCAGAATCGAGCCCCTACAGTGTACATGCCTCTCTCCCAAACTCAATGAAGTTATGTTTTAAAAGAAACCAATGTAACTAGACTTGTTTTCATTACTCAGGAGAGTTTAATGATTACATGTAAGAAGAAATAGGAATGCAACACGTAATGTAGAAATGAGGCAAATCCAAAATAAAATCAGCATCATCCCTGCTATCCTCCCACAGATGCAGCCAGACCTGCTGAGTTTCCCCAGCAACTTCTGTTTCTGATTAATATAATGCAGTCATTTAGGAGAAACATTTTTCCCCAGAGAGCACATGAGCTCACAGTGACATGAAACGGTTGAAGGAAAAAAAGCATTGATGTTATTTAAGGATAAGCCAGTGAAGTACATGAGGGAGAAAGCAACACAGATAGGGTTGGATGAAAAAGACTGTGAGGGAGATGGTGGCACAGTGGGTCATATCACTAGACTAGTAATCCAGACGCCCAGGTTATTGTTATGAGAAAACGGCTGCACAGCAACTTTTAAATTCAATTACTAAATTCAGGAAATACACTACATTTTTTAATGATAGTAAAATGTAGGGTATGTAGGTTAGTTTAATCCTGGAGTAGGGTGAAAGGTCAGTACAACATAGGTCATAGAAGGGCCTGTACTGTTCTATGAAATAAAGCTGTACTCGATAATAGTAACCAAGACAATTGTCATCAATTGGTGTGAAAATCCATCTGGTTCACTGGTACTTGTTTTAGGGGAGAAATTCTGCCAGCCTAACCTGGCCTAGATGCGATTCCAAATACCATTACAATATGAGTCAAGATTAGAGTGTTGCTGGAAAAGCACGGGTCAGGCAGCATCCAAGGAGCAGGACTTTAATCTTGACTCTGTTCTCCAGCATCTGCAGTCCTCACTTTCGCCTAGGTGACCATTACAATATGGTTTATTCTTCCAAAAGACCCAGCAAACCAGGGTAACTAGAATCAGGCAACAAACGCTGGTCTTGCCAATGGCACCCAAGTCCTACAAAGTCAATGTGGTGGCTCAGTGGTTAGCACTACTGCCTCACAACACCGGGATCCAGGGTTCATTTCCACCCTCAGGTTGAGGAATGACCTTATAGAGGTTTAGAAAATCATAAGGGGCATAGATAGGGTAAATAGACAAGGTTTTTCTCCTGGAGTGGGCGAGTCCAGAACTAGATGGCTGGAACAATGACAGCATTTAAAAGGCATCTGGATGGGTAACTGAATAGAAAAGGTTTAGAGGGATATGGGCCAAGTGCTGGCAAATGGGACTAGATTAATTTAGAATATCTGGGTCAGCACAGATGAGCTGTACATCTCTATGACTGTCAGTGTGGGAGTTTGCACATTCTCCCCACGTCTGCGTGGGTTTCCTCTGGGCACTCCAGTTTCCTCCCACTGTCCATAGATGTGCAGATTGGACTAGCCATGGGAAATTTCCCCATAACGTCCAGGGATGTGTTAGGTTAGGTGGGTCAGCCATGGGAAATGCAGGGTTATGAGGATTGGGTGGGATGCTCTTCGGAGGTTCAGTGTGGCCTTTTTCCACACTGTAAGGATTACAGCCACAGGGTTATAGAGACTTACAACATGGAAACAGACTCATCAGTCCAACTCGTCCATGCCGACCAGATATCCTAACCTAATCTAGTCCCGATGTAGTAACCACCTGATGAAGGAGCAGCGTTTCGAAAGCTAGTGCTTCTAAATAAACGTGTTGGACTATAACCTGGTGTTTGTGTGATTATTAATCTAGTCCCATTTGCCAGCACTTGGCCCATATCCCTTTAAACACTTCCTATTCATATACCCATCCAGATGATTCCATGAAAGAACAAAGAAAGTCTCCTGTGGAAACCAGGCACAGGTTAATGCTTATAAGGGACAGTCACACGCATTTTTCAAAGGGGGTCTCACACAAAAAAAACTGCCCGCACGTTCTAAGCAAAACGGGGTCAACAGGCAACTCAACATTAACATGGACTAGTTGGGCTGATTTTGTGCTATAAGTCATTCTCTCTTGTTTTGAATCATTAATTTTTGTTTTTTTTTTTGCAAGGCGCAATCAGCCTACACCCAGGGCCATTTCCTCTGCTCCTCCTGCAGCAAGATCTTCCCGTTACACCGCATGCTGACCCGCCACCTGAAATGTCACAGTGCTGTGAAGAGGCACATCTGCAACTTCTGTGGAAAAGGCTTCAACGATACGTTTGACCTGAAGAGGCACATGCGAACACATACAGGTACAGCGGGGGAGGGGGTACATCAGGCCTCACAGAGAAGAGTCAGATCCCAAAAGATAACAGCAATGCCGCACACGCTCAGTGCCGCACCAGGGACTCTGTTGAGACGTTGCACGTGAACCTCTGTGCAACCAAGACCTGCTCGAGGACACAAAATCGGGATCGGAGGCATAGCTTTTTAGCTGAGACCCAAACTGAGGCTCTAACGTCTTATGTGATTTGGGACAAGGGCAAAGTGTTTTCACAATACCTTAGCCAAAATGTATCACTCAAATGAAACTTAATGTAGATGAGCAGGTCATTCCTTCCAGTTAAGGAAGCCTGAGAGACCCCTGGTGGGGATGCTTCCTATGTTCAAACAATGGTGACTACACTGGCTTTAAGATGTCTTCGATGCATATCGAGTTAGAGTCATTGAGATGTACAGCATAGATACAGAACCTTTGGCCCAACTCGTCCATGCTGACCAGATATTCTAAGCTGAGCTGGTCCCATTTGCCAGCAGTTGGCCCATATCGTTCCAAACCGTTCCTATTCATATACCCATCCAGATGCCTGTTAAATGTTATCTTTGTACCAGCCTTCACCACTTCCTTTGGCAGCTCATTCCATACATCCATCAACCTCTGCGTGAGAATTTTGCCCCCTAAAAACTTTCCCCTCTCACCTTAAACCTTAGCCCTCCTACTTTTGAACTGCCCTACACTGGGGAAAAGACCTTGTCTATTCATCCTATCCATGCCCCTCATGATTTTATAAACCCCTATAAGGTTGCCCCATTAGCCTCTGATGCGCCAGAGAAAACAGCCCCAGCCTATTCAGCCTCTCCCTATAGCTCAAATCCTCCAAACCTGGCAACATCCTCGTAAATCTTTTCTGAACCCTTTCTACATCCTTCCTACAGCAGGGAGCCCAGAGGTGAACGCAGTATTCCAAAAGTGGCCTACCTAATGTCCTGTACAGTCGCAACATGACCTCCTATACTCAATGCAATGACCAATAAAGCCTAGTGCATCAAATGCCTTCTTCACTATCCTAGGCATAAGTGAGGACCGCAGATGCTGGAAACCAGAGTTTAGATTAGAGTGGTGCTGGAAAAGCACAGCAAGTCAGCAGGGTTTCTAAGGAAGGGCTTTTGCCCGATATGTCGATTTTCCTGCTCCTCGGATGCTGCCTGATCTGCTGTGCTTTTCCAGCACCACTCTAATCTAAACTTCTTCACTATACTGTCTACCTGGGACTCCACTTTCAAGAAACTATGAACCTTGTGAAAGGTTGCTGTATAAATGCAAGCTCTTTCTTGTAGTGTCTGGTACCTCCTCACATTGGAGGGGGGGGGGGAACTTATCAACTCACCTTTGCTTGAAACAGGTATCCGGCCCTACAAGTGTGACCTGTGTGAGAAGGCATTCACACAGCGATGTTCCTTGGAGTCCCACCTGAAAAAGATTCACAGCATACACCAGAACTATGCCTACCGGGAACGGCGCTCCAAGATTTTCGTCTGTGAGGACTGCGGTTTTACGTCTAATCAAGGGGACACGTATTTCCTCCACATCAGGGACCATCATCCCACCAGCCCGTTACTGCGCAAGTACCTGCGGAAGCAAGGCACGTCATTCCAGGATAGATTAGACATGCTTCTCTTCCCACGTTTTGTCTAGAAACCAGCCAAGAAAGCAGCAGCACTGAGATAGCAGCTATCACGAGCAGCATCCAAAAGTTGCCCAAGAAAAACTTTTAAATTGCATCAATTGTTCTAACATAGGCAATGTGGTACCAACATGCAGGAGCAAAATGCCACAAACAGCAGCAATGCGCTGACAGAATCATCTGCTTTTATTATATTGACTGAGGGATAAATATTGGCAAGGACACCAGAGATGAACTCCACTACTCCTTGAAACTGGTTTTGGAACCAATTATGTGCACTTATTTTTTCGTGGAAGCTTAAGTCCTAGTTTTTTTTCGACAATTTTTTTTATATCCAGAAGTGCTCTTACACACATTAGCTTTGTCCCCCTCAGTCGCTGTGACATTTTTCCATCTATTAACCATCACCAGTAAATCACTCGTGGAGATTTCTCTCCACAGATGCTGCCAGACCTGCTTCATAAGTTCTAGGAGCAGAATTAAGCCATTCGAGTATGGTTCGCCATTCCATCATGGCTGACATGCTTCTTGCTCCCATTTTCCTGCTTTCGCTCCAGTTTTTCCAGCATCTGCAGTTCTTTCAGGTTTCAGTAAATCACTGTGATGGATCCTGGGTTTAACGTAGCGGGGAGGGTACCAGAACACATTGTCACTAACAGGGAGGTGGTGACATAGTCAGAATAACACTAAACAACTTAGAGCATGGGTTCAAAATCTCACCACAGTGAGGTGGCCTGGAATTAAAAGGTAGTCTCAATTATGGAGAACTTCATTGATTGCTGCAATGGCCCATCTGCATCATCAATGCAGACCTTCAGAAAAGGCTATCTTTCACACTTAGTAAGTAATAACATCACAGGACTCACATTTCAGAACCTCACAATAGCAGCGGGTAGAAATTAAATGAATAAATCTGGAAATAAAAGCTGGTCTCAGTCACAGTGATCATAAACATATTGTTTAAAAAATCCACCTGGTTCACTAACGGTCTTCAGGGAAGGAAATCTGCCACCCTTGTGTCGTCTAGCCGACTGTGACTCCAGATTCACAGCCAAGAGTTGACTATTATCCTCCAAAACGGCTTAGCAAAATACCCAGTTCAAGAGCACCTAAGAATGAGCAAAAATAGCCTCTTCAGAATCCAAAGGAAAGAAACGAGATTAGCTGCTCAAGTGTCTGGAATAAACTTGTCATTTGGAGGTGTTCACTGTGATACTTGATCTAACAAGTTGGGAAGGTTAGCTAGGAGGAGGAGGCATCACTTGACACAAAAGAATAACTCTGATTTCTCTCCACAGATGCTGCCCGACCTGCTAAGCTTTCCCAGCAATTTCCGTTTTTGTTTCTTTTTTACAGCGTCTGCAGTTCTTTCGGTTTTTATTCAGTACAGATTGTTTACTGTTTGAACAGCTTCTGAACTGAAAAATATTAAGTGAACATTGAAAATCTCAAATGATAACAGAAAATTTATTCCAGGTGTAGGAGCATCTGCAGAGAGAGAAACAGAGTTAAAATTTCAGATGTGACTTTTTAATCTAATTTTAAATTCTAACCATACATCTCTCCATAGACTCTGCGGCCATTAACTTGCTGAGCATTTCCAAGTTCAGTTTTAAGTTGCAGTGAAGTATTCATCACCCGAACTGTCCAACTCAATGGTGTCGATAAACAATTTGTTTGCTTTCAGCTAGGGCAATTTGGGATGGGCAATAAACACTGGCTAGCCAGCAACACCACACATCCCACAAAAATAAATAAATTTTCAAAAAAGATAATGGGAAACAGATGGCAGTTTGGCATCAAACAGACTTCATATTAAGAGATGACAAACAATTTTAAATTGGGGCGAGAGAAAAAATATAAAAAGGACAGATGGGAACATCAACAGGATCGGAGCTGTCCACAGGCCTGAGTTTGATGCCAGATTGACTGTGATAAAACACAGGCATGTCTCCAAATGAGTTCAGGAGCAAGCACAGGAGAAAGGAATGTTCTGAGGCACAGTGGGTAGTGCACTTGCCTCAAGTTTAGGAGGTCCAGTTGGAGTCCCACTCCAGGACTCAATGGCCAAGAAAATGTGTGCGCACAACAGAACCAAACAGGGTGCCCATCAACCTGCAAATCTTTCCAACACATGCAAATGATGATTAGCGAGGCTGGGAGAGATTCCTGGACAACCGTGTAGTGGAGAATATGTGGGAGCCTCTAGCTGTCCATAGTTCTGAACTCCAGTAAGGCAGAGCAAGTTAGAGAGGGGGAAAATAATCTCACTGTAACAAAGCACGTTCCTAATGTCGGGAACATGAATGTATGAATGCTGAGTGAAGACAAAGGGGAACTTCGCTGAGGTCGAAGACTCAGACAGTGGTCAGGGTACCATAGAGCCACTGGCAGCCCAGAAACTGCAGTTTAGAGGCTGTAAATTTTCCAGAAAAGAAAATTAAGGTACTACTGAGCAGCACAGCTTGTTGGTACACAAATGAGATGCACACAGAGTGGACTCAGGCAGAAAACTTTTCAATTCACATCCAAATCATAGAATCCTTACAATGTGCAAGAAGGCCATTGAGTCCACACTAACCTTCTGAAGAGCATCCCACCCTATGCCTGTAACCCTGCATGTCCTATGGCTAATCCACCTAACTTGCACATCCCAGGATACTATGGGGCAATTTACCATGGCCAATCTACCTAACCTGCACATCTTTGGATAGTGAGAGGAAATCGGAGCACCCAGAGGAAACCCACACAGACAGTGGGAGAATGTGCAAACTCCACACAGACAGTCATCAGGTTGGAATTGTATCCAGTCCCTAGTGCGGTGAGGCAGCAGTGCTAATCACTGAGCCACCCTGCTGCCTACAAATCACCCAAAATATTTACATCCTGTTCTCTGACCATCTAATATTCATAGACTCTACAAATCAGAACACGTTTGCTTCTCTCCCATCCTGTCCATGAGGATCAATGAAGAATCTGATGCTGGCATTGGGTGGATGTAACTGGTTAACTCTGTCCATCAGAAAAGAACAGCAACGTGTCAGTCAGGCTGCAGAATGACATTAAAGTATACATTGGTGCACACATTAATGCAGCAGAATAAGACTGCTGTTTCATAAAATTACAAGTAGGGACACAGCAACAGCTTTCATTTATATACAGCTATTATGGAGTAAATTGACCCAAGGCACTTGACAGGAGGGCTTATCAAACACAAATGGACTTTGAGCTAAAGAGCAAAATAAAACAAAGAACTGCAGATGCCTGAAGATCTGAACAAGAACAGAAACAGCTAGAGATACTCGGCAAGTCTGGCAGCACGTGGAGAGAAAGCAGAGTTAACGTTTTGAATCCAGTGAACCTTCTGCAAAGAACTAAAGAGCAAGATAGCAGGAAGTGAACAAATGTTTTCTTTAAAAGATAGGCTTTAAGGAGCTTCTCAAAAGATGAAGAGACAAGTAGAATTTGTTTCAGGAAAGTTTTGCAGAATTGAAGCCTCTAGACAGTTAAAGGCAAGGCCGCGAAAGAAGTGGGAAAATATACATTGTATCATTTTTTAAGCTTCTCTGAGACATACTTTTATATAAGAGCCTTTACATAACAAAGAAAAATCACAGGAGTTTACTGTATCATTTAACACAACTAGATAAAGACAAAGAAAAACATCAGTGTGTATGGGGCAAGGGAATCAGAATAGATAAACTCTGATGTATATTCACTTCAGATACTAAGTGGTTTTTCTTGATTCCGTGAAACAGTACTGAGAGATACCACTTAAGTAAATGCTGATTCACAGAACATAATTCCAACTTTTTAAAATATTTATTACTGTATTTACAAATCAGCAGTCAGTGCATTAAAAAAAATAAACATTTTACCAAACAGCTGATTTTTCTGACTCAATTTTGCATTGTCCATGAATTGACAGTCTGATTGTTGAGAAAGGTCACAGGTGGTACAGTCTGACAACGACACAGCAAAGTCTCACGGGCTGACACAGCCTCCTCACTCAGTCCAGCGATGGCCGCAGTGTGGTGCTGTGCACACATAGTATAGCCTCATTGCGTCCTGCAGCGGGGAGGAACGGTAGCTGCAATTAGATGTATGCTTCAAACTCAATCTTTTGTCCCCGATGAGTCACAGACACCATTTGGCTCATTCGCAGAAGTGGAGGCAAACTGGCAGTCAGGTTTCCCTACATTCTAATATGTTTCTCACCTTTTTAAAACCATAAACGCTGTTAATGTTGTACATAAAGCAAGGTCACAGTCCTGACCTAAACCTTAATAGGCACGTAAACACAACAATTGAACTGTCTAAAATTTTGAGGGAAGCTTCCTGGATTTTACATTTTAAAACTGAAGAATACTTAAATCTTATGTACACCTATTGTACTTAACATAAGATTTACTACATATCCACATATTAGTTTTTTTTACAAAGCAAGACCCTTGTTATCCTCAGAGATCTCACTTTCGAATAATTATGGTTCTCCAGAGAGTCTGTAACCAATACACCATATTGTCACACTCCCATAGCACTCTAATCAAGGGTCAAACTTAAAGCTTTTCATCACCCAGGCTACCTATTCAGAGCCATGACTTAGAAAACAAAAGAAAACCCACACACACCCTGAGTAATTCATGGCTGTTCATTATCCTATTCTCCCTGGCTACACATTCAGACTCACAAACTGTCGCAAAGGCATTTCAAAGCAGACAGCTACGTGCACATTTCGAGCTAGGCGGCAGAAGGTTTAAGTAGTGGTTACAATGGCTGCTGGAGCCTGCAAACGGCTCGATACTGGGCTTGGCAGGAGTGCTGAGAGAACCCACTCAGCAAACAAAAAATACGGTCAGTAAACAAAGCAGCACTGCATGCCAACACCTACTTTCACAAGTTTAAACACCCTTCCCTTACATCTTTAAGAGAGGATAAATTAAAGTTCAGTTTTATTTACCAAAGGACAAATAGTGAAAAACAACTAATGTTTGTTCTGTGGCCTCTAATAGATAACACAATTATCCATATCACTGATGATATTCAGTTGCGTTATGTGGCTTGAATACATGCTTTTGACAATTACGTGCATATTTCCAATAGGTTCAATGTCTGTACCTCAGCTCTTGCACTGTGTGACTGGAAAAACACAGCTTCCTTGTGTCCACACCTGCAACGACATTTTAAAACAGCTGTTAACAGCTTTCAGAAGAATGTGTACAGCCTGGTGAATTTTCACACAATCTCAGAACTGCTGTAGTGCAGGAGGAGACCATTCAGCCCACAAGCCTGCACGAACAATTCACATTGTTCCATTCCCACATCTTCTCCTCTTGGTCTGTCAAAGCACGCAGTTCATTTTCAGATAACAGCCTTAATTCCCTTTTGAGCATTTCAAGTGAACTCAGACTGCGTATTTCAGACTGTACCCACTCACTGCTTGAACAAGGTTTACCACATGGCACTTTTGCTTGTTTTGATAAGAAGTTTAAATCTGTGGCCTCTTGTTCTCAATCCCCTAATGAGCAGAAGCAGTTTTTCCCTTTCTGATTTTTCTAGACCCATCATTTTTGATACAAAACTGATTGAAGGCATACATTTTCTGGAAACAATGAGGAGAAGCAACATGGTCCAATTTTAAAGTGGGTGCAGTAACAGAGACTTGTATGCCCCCAAATCTTCGATATCCAGAAGACCACTGAAGAAAATCTTGGGATCCTTGGATTTAACTGAGGGATAGAGCACAAATACATGCAAAAATCTTAAAAGTTCATATTAGGCTTCAGCTGGAGTACTGCATCTAATGCTCAGCCATTCACTGTAGGGTGTTGTGGCCTGGGAAGGAGGGACGGGTGATTTACTGTATGATATCAGTTGAGGGACCTCAGTTATATGGAGTGGAAAAGCAGAGAGGTTCCCTCATTACAGTCTGAGGGGCTAAGAGGGGATTTGATAGAGATGTTTAAAGGGTCTCGGGAGACTAAGGAGAAATTGTTTCCAGGAGGGTCAGTAAACAGACGACAGAGTAACTGGCAAAACAATTCTAGACCTCCTATGACCAAGAGAGCATTGCATGGGCTGGAAACAGATTCAGGAGTCATTGTTAAGAATTAACTGGATAATTGAAGGCGAGAAAACAGCTATGGGGAAAGACACGTGTTTAGGGACAGGGACATGGAGATCACCTGGACAAGAGGACATGGAGATCACCTGGACACCCCAACAAAGAGCTGGCATAAGCACGATGGGTTAAATGGGCTCCGTCTGTGCTATATTAGTTAATGACATTACCTATCTGTCTCATGGCAATGGCAGCTAGTGTTCTGCTTCGCAAGTATCCCAAACCCCTCTAAGGTTCACTGGCCTCAGGCTGTCAGTCTCCATCCCCAGCTCCAGCTCCTCACAGCAAATGCCTCAAGCTTTTTCTCTGCAATGCATCAGCTGCTGCTGCACATTCAGGCCACAGGCTGATATGCCAGTTTCTGAGGCTGCCTCTGCTCCAGGTCCCAGGATAACATCCAAGCTGCTCTGGTTAGAACATCTATTTCTCAGGAAAAAGACATTAAATGCCCACAACAATTACAGTGAGAATGAATTACTCCTAATTGAGGGTGCTAACATCTGCCTATGGAAGGAGGGTGGAGATTAGGAGAAGGTAGACAATGTGCAATAAGTAGTCATCATCATGGAAAGGATTATGAGGTTTAAAGGCTGACTCAACATGGAAGAGGGCAGTGAGATGTTGCAGCATTAGATATCACAAGTCAAGGCAGAAGGAGCCGAGGCACACTGTCGAGATTGGGGATTAGGTATTATTATTTTTTGACTAGCTCCAACAGGACAGTCAGATCTGAGTCAACTGGAGAAAGGTTTGGATGATTCACATAGTCAGATAAGCCACCTGACTGCTGTGCTATTGGAGGTCATATACCTGACATTTTCCTAAGACAGATTTTGTCCTCTCTTATTGCACCAAACAAGAACCTCTGTTCCGTATCTACGACAGAAAGGCAAGTGTGATCCAATCCATGACCTTCTACAACACGGTTGATAAAGGTTCTCAATGGGAGAAAGTGAGGACTGCAGATGCTGGAGATCTGTGTCAAGAGTTTGGGGCTGGATAAGCACAGCTGGTCAGGCAGCATTTGAGGAGAAAGTGAGGTCTGCAGATGCTGGAGATCAGAGCTGAAAATGTGTTGCTGGAAAAGCGCATCAGGTCAGGCAGCATTTGAGCAGGAGAATCGACCTTTCAGGCATAAGCCCTTCAACAGGAATGTTCTCATAATCAGAAAGGTTCTCAATGATCAACAATTTAGAATGGCTGCGTATTAGAGAGCATGGTGCAGTGAATAGGTAGACACATCATCTTTCTCCCTGATAACTCAAGACTGGATCGTCAACAAATTTAGGCTGTATGAGAACTCTTGTAAAATAAAGTCTGAAGTCACAAGACACTAGGTTGTAGTCCAACAAGTATAGTTAAAATCACAAGCTTTCCGAGCGCTGTCCCTTCATCAGGTGAAGCAGAAGGAGGCACGTCCTCTTACTTCACCTGAAGAAGGTGCAGCGCTCTGAAAGCATGTGATTTTAAATAACTGTCTTGGGCTATAACCTAGTGTCTTGTAACGGCTTTGTCCATTCCATCCAACACTAGCATCTCCACATCTTTGTACAATAAGGCAAAGCTGCAGTACTACTTGCTTTGGGCAGGGATGGTCTTCTGTTCTGGGCAGTGTGGGATCTTGTGCCACATCAGCTATGATTTGGGTCAATTCACTGTGAAAGAAGAACAAAGATACCTTTATGAAAACAATGTAGGTGCTGCGGTCAAAACAGTGCAATGGTTACTGGTATAAAGTTCAACCATACAAGATCAGGCCCAGCTATTCCATGTATTAGAAAACAAAAAGAAATTCAACTTGAAGGCCACTGGACCAATGGTGATGAGTGTCACAACATTCGTTGCTGTTACACCACTCAAGCTGATCGCAACTTCTGGCGTCCATATGTGAGCAGAAACCAGGAAATTTGGAAATTGCTGTCATAATTTGACATTCCTTCAAAACAAGCACCCTCTGAGCTCCCCCAGACAGCAATCAACTGGAAAACACTGAACTGAAGACAGAAGTTCAGTTGCTACACTCTTGTTCTCATTATAAAAAACTCTAACAGTGTCGAATGAAGAGTAGCTGGTTTTTGTTTTAAAATGCACTCAGTTCAAATTACTATTAAACACCCCTCTGGCCCTAAATAGCGAAGTTTGTCCATGGATGTCAAACTATTTGACTCGGAAAAAAATCTGCATTGATTATCTTCATTATTAATCTTTCCTCTTAATTCAATCATTTATTTTACTGTCTGAATTATTCATATTTTAAGCAAAGAAGCTCAAGCGCTTTCAAATTCCTTCACTGTCTGTGAGAATAATGCAATGTGATTGGTTGTTCACAGCACTGCTGTTAGAAGTGGCCTTGACTTGGTGTTAGATTTAAACAGCTGGTGGGGACTGGGGGAAACCACAGCATAGAGATTCTGGATTTGCCTGGGGAAGTTCTTTCGAACCCAGCAGTGAGTGCCAATGTTTCACTGAAAACAGCAAAATCCAGACCAATATCTCAGTATATCCAGACCGAGAGTCTCTTATGAAAAACTACCAACGTTACAATATTTTGCTAAATGGTTCCTTGCAAAATCACCTAGCGTTTAGATCGTGTATCACTTGCTTGAAACTTATCATTTTTTTCCTGGGCTGAAGAAGATATTTTTGGATATAAAAAAAATTAAATGGAATATCCTGATATGGTCATTAAACGGTTACAGAAACAGGTGTTCTTAAGGTGAGGATTCCAAGTAGCCACATCTTAGTAATCCTCTAGTACATCACCAAAAGAGTCAAATCTCTGGGTGGAAGGTGTTTATGCATCAAGATGCCAACACAGGAACAGCTGTTCTATCCTGACTTGAAGCACACAAACTTTAACGAGATTATGCCTCAAGTACTGTGTAGTTTTGATCTCCATATCCAAGGAAGGACACACATCACTTAAAATGCAATACAATCAAAATACAAGATTGATTCCTGGGACGAGAGGTCTGGCTGGAAGTTTAGAGCTTTGTCTCAGAGAATAAGAGCGGGCCATTTGTGACTCGGATAGGGCAATACTTCTGCATTGAGTTTGAGAATCTTTGTAATTCTTTTCCCCAGAGAGCTGTGGATGCTCAATTGGTAACTAAGTTCAAGACTGAGACCAGTAGATATTTGGACATGTTTATTAGACTCAAGCCACACCAAGATTAAAATCAGCTAAAATCTTATTCAAATGGTGTAGTGAGCTCGAGAATCAGTTTCACACACTCTTGTTTCTGCTCCTATACTTGCAGACCTTCCACCAAGACCATGGGGCAGCAATCAGATCAACTTTATGTTCTCTAAAGCACAGCACTAGGTGAAGACTGAAATAAGGTCATTCAGCAAATATAGGTCTGCATGGTTCAGGACCACAGAGAGCGTTTAACCACAATGTTCAAGGGAGCCACAAGAAATGAGAAGAACCACAGTGGGGTGGGGTGGCACGGTGGCTCAGTGGTTAGTACTGCTGCCTCACAGTGCCAGGAACCTGGGTTCAATTCCAGCCCCGCGGGTGACTGTCTGTATGGAGTTTGCACATTCTCTCCATGCCTGTGTGGGTTTCCTCCAGGTGCTTCAGTTTCTTCCAACAGTCCAAAGATGTGCAGGTCAGGTGGACTGGCCATGATAAATTGCCCATTGTGCTCGGTACATTAGTCAGGGGTAAAATGCAGGGGAATGGGTCTGGGTGGACTTGTTGGGCCAAAAGGCCTGTTTCCACACTGTAGGGAATCTAATCTAATCACTCTCAATAATTCGTGTCTGTTATGCCAGTCCTGCATGTAGCTAGCTTCTCCGTGGTACACTTACAACTTAACTGCCAGCCTCCGTTACAATGATGCACTGCTTAACATCGCACACAGCAGACACATGCTACTTACTCCACTTCATGCGTGATTTTGTTGACATAGATACAGCTGTTATCAGCTTCTTGTTGGTAGTCACAGTTTCGACACTGAAATTAAAACATATAGCATTTAAGTTAGAGCCTGGTCACACAGATCATGAAAAAAAAGCTGTAGTTCTTCATATGGACTTGAAACGTTAACTCTGATTCTCTCTCCAGTGATGCTGCCACTGCTGAGTGTTTCCAGTATTCGGTGTTTGTCCTGACATATTAGCTTAGTGTGTCTCTCCACTGATGCTGCCAGATCTCCAGAATATTTTAAGCAATTTACATTTTAATGCAGGCCCTGATTAGATGAGAACAAGCTTCTGGTTCAAGTGTTTACACCTTCAGTTTCCCATTCATTCTGCAGGGAAGCACAGAGTTTGGGAATTCAGAAATGTAGAGGCACTGATACCCAGTGCAGCTCATGATTCAGCATAGACTGCTGAAGCATTCTGCATTGTCTGGGCTAGTGTAACACTGGGCAATGTCTTTATGTTCCAAACATTTTCTCACTGTGATTCCATTTTACAAGTTTGGTGCACACCTATCAGCATGGCAGCAGTCGTGGCTAGAGTTTTAAATCCTCTCCCTTGGGATGTGTGGCAATCATCACTGAATCAAACCTGATGCACAAAACAGAGATGGGATTCACCAGATGTCACAAAATCAGCCACAAGCTTGGCACAATTTGCCAGAAAAGTACAATTTATTCAAAACGATCCACTGTTTGATGGCCGCCATTTTGTTCTTGGACCTTGCAACCCTAAAATTTAATCTTACAACCTCACTCTGTAGGAAGTCTGCCCCAGGCCAGTGAATGTAGGAACCATTCACCCCATTTTCAGTCAGTAATCTAAAACATCAAAACATTAAACATCTGGTGGTAATATTGCTGGACTATTAATCCAGAAACCCGGGTAAAAGTTCTGGCAATCTGGGTTTGAATCCTATAATGGCAGATGGTACAATTCAAATTCAATAAAAATCTGAAATTAAATGTCTAATGATGACCACAAAACCATTGTTGATTCTCAGTAAAACCCATCTGTTGCACTAATGTCCTTTAGGGAAGGAGACTGCCATCCTTACCTGGTCTGGCCTACATGTGACTCCAGACCCACAGCAATGTGGTTGAATCTTAACTGCCCTCTGGGCAATTAGGGATGGGCAATAAATGCTGGTCTAGCCAGCAACGCCCTCAACCCATGAATTAAACCCTTGCAATTCTAAGGTTTAAGTGCTTTTGTGTGTCATACAGACTAGCATTTCACCAACAGTAAACTTAGAGTTGTGCAACATTGCAGATTACACTTTGCATGTTCAACAGTCAAGGGATTTAATCAGTTTGTCTCCATCCAACACCAGCTACAAAATATTTCAGCGTTTTTTTTTGCTTACAAACACATTTCTCTGTTGTTCAGACAAGTTGTCAACTTAAATGACAAGCTCTGCTGCTTTTACATAAATCCATGCACAGACTCCAGGGATTTCCTTTCTTCTAGTTCTCCACCAGCCTCACAATAAAAAAAACCTTGTTAATTGCATCACAATTACACTTTGTAAACTTCAGCTCTCCCACAGTTGGGTTGCACTCCTGAATACAAACAGCAAGATTTGTCAGAAACTAAAAGCAGCCATGACTACTCGAGAAATGAACCTGGCAACAGATTACTGTCATTTATTCCCATAACTGTAACACCTATGTAGCACCTTGAACAATATAAACTCTTCCAAAGTACTTCACGGGACAGTTAACTCAAAATTTGTCACTGAACCACAAGATATTGGGACAGATGATCAAAATGTTGTTCAAAAAGACAAACTTTAAGGAGTATTTGAAATGGAGTGTGAAAAAAAAAACAAAAGTGGGGGACGGGGATGGGGACAGGAGGGAGGGGCAGGAACAAGAGAGTAGCAGGGGAGCGGAAGAGTGTGGCAGAAGTGGGGAGAATGAGGGGGAGAAGGGTGGAGTTGTGGTAAGAAGCAGGCAGGGAGAAGACAGAAGACGTGAGAAGAGGGAAGAGAAGGGGGCAGGAGTGAGAGGAGGGAAGGGAGAGAGGAGAAAGCAGGAAGAAGAGGGGAAAAAGGGAAGAGGGAGGGCAAGAGCGAAGAGTTTAAGGCCCAGGCAGCTAAAGTCACTGTTGTCAACAGTGGAGCCAACACAATCCAGTTTCTTTCATTTATAGTTTGAACGATTACTCTTCAATACTACAGAAATTTAATACTGCCATTTGCAGTTGCTTCACAGAATTGTTACAGGACAGAAGGCTATTCAGCCCATCATGATGAAATAGGAAAATTAGGTAATTACAGACTAGTTAGCCTGATATCTATGATGGGGAAATTATTGGGACTAACTGCATATCTGGAACATATTTAGTTAATCATAGATTAATGACAGAAAGGTCATGCCCAGCAAAACCTCATTGAATTTTTTGAGGTGGTGATTGAGGACAGGAGAATGTCTACATCATTCATATGTACTTCCAGAAGGCATCTGATAAAAATCCCACATAAAGACTTTTAACTAATGGCCATGAGATTGAGGGCAAAATACTGACATGACAGGTGACAGAGTAGGGATAATGGGGAAATAGAGATAACTGAGGAGGCTGTTCGAAAGTTCGCTTTACGCCACTTCCCTTTTATGAAAGACCTACATTAGGACCTGTTTTCACTAATCCGAAGAGGACTTTTGCTTTTACGAGAAGAGGTCAAACTTTTGCCATATAAATTAATGCATTTTCGCATTATGGCATTTTGGCGAACGAAAGATTTCATAAGAACGCTCTACTTTCAGATAGCAGAGGGGGGATACCTGTACCCGAATTGTTAGAATGTGACCAGTGGTGTCCCAAAAGGATCTGTTAGGGCCTCAATTATTCACATTATTTCTTCACATCTTGGATCATGGCACAGAAAGTCATATACACAAATTTGCTGATGACACAAAGCTAGACGGCAATGTAGATAATGGTACTGATGATAGTCTATCAATTGCTCTTTATAATTTTATATCAAGTGAATGAGCAAAACCGTAACAGATGCAGTTTAATTTAAGCTAGTGTGAGGTTATCCACTTTGGATCGAGAAAGGGTAGATCAGTGTACTTACCAGATGGTATGAAGTTAAATACAGTGAATGAACGAGACACTTTGGGGCTCAGATGCATAGATTTTTAAAATGTCACAAACTGGTACAGAAAACAATCATGGAAGCTAATGGAATGCTGGCCTTTATATCTACAGGAGTGGAGGACCAGGATGCAGAAGTTATGCTGCAAATGTACAAAACCCTATAGACCCTACATTGAATACTGAGCGCGGATGTGGGGCTTTGGAAGGAAAGATTGGCCTTGGAGGGAATTCAACATAGGTTTAAAAGAATGATACCTAGACTTCAAGGATTACACTTAAAACAAAACCCAAATGAGATCTGTTCTTTCTCGAATTTAAACGTTTAAGGGCGATCTGATCAAAGTCTTTGTGATATTAACAAGAAAAAAAGATAAACAGTCTGGCCCTAATTCACAGACTATTTCCCAAGTTCTGGAATCTCCAAATAGGGAAACCGCCTGTGAATTAGGACCGGATCACTTAGGAGAGATGTTAATAAGCACTTGTATACACAAAGGGTGGTAGAATCCTGAGAAGCTGGGTATTTTGTTTACATGACATTTATTTTGTCACAACATCACCCTTTTCCAATCCTTCCTCTGCAGCAGCAGAAATATCCCTGGATGCACCAATGTGTGACTGGATTCTCCTCCTTCACATCAAGTACTTTATGTAAATACAACAACCTGCAGGAGCACTTTTCGCTGGGGTGGGACCAAATGCAAACAGTCCCTTATACACACCAGGGAATGCAACTACAACATAGCACACCACCTGATAAAAATGTGGAACAGTGGAAGGGCCAGCACAACCAAGCTCCAGCAGCAATACTTCATCTTTCAACTGGGCTCTTTACCTTCAGAACCCACTGAATTCAGGTATTTCACATCATCAGTTCTGCCACATTTTTTGGTCAAAGCTGTTGGATGATTCTTCCACTGCCTACCCGGTCCATATTAACCCCACCCCCAACTTAACAACATTCCACCTCCATCAAACCCATCCCATTATCATCTCCTTCTGCCTCACATCCCATTTGTTAGTTAATCCAGCATCTACCATTTTGGTCCTTTGTATCACCTGTCTATATTGTGTTGATACTTTTGCTCCTGAAAGCTGATCTCAGCAAAACTGAGATTCCTGAATAAAACAATCACTTTAAAAACGTGTGAACTCACCGCATAAAGCAGGATCCGGTTTTCTTTATCTTCCTTTGGATACAGCATATTATTACTAACACAAACAAGAAAAATCATGCTTAGAAAATAACAGACGAAAGGATTACAATACCTAAATACAATTTCCCTATCCTGCTGCCAGACCTAATGGGTGCTTCCATTATTTCCTGCTCTTATTTCTGATTTACAGTATCTTGGTACAATTCATTTTACTGCTGGCTGTGACCTAACTTGTAGTCATGTGAACAAGCAGGAGTAAGCCATTCAAACAGATAATGGCGATCTGATGGAAACCTCAAATCTGTATTTTGAGGGGAAAGGGCGAAATAAAGTCGGGGAATTGGGGGGGGGGGGCAACAAAGTAGGAGGATAGGGGGTGCAACAAAGTAGGAGGATGGAGAGGGCAATGAAGTAGGAGGATGGAGGGGGCAACGAAGTAGGGGGATGGAGGGGGCAACGAAGTAGGGGGATGGAGGGGGCAACGAAGTAGGGGGATGGAGGGGGCAACGAAGTAGGGGGATGGAGGGGGCAACGAAGTAGGGGGATGGAGGGGGCAACGAAGTAGGGGGATGGAGGGGGCAACGAAGTAGGGGGATGGAGGGGGCAACGAAGTAGGGGGATGGAGGGGGCAACGAAGTAGGGGGATGGAGGGGGCAACGAAGTAGGGGGACGGAGGGGCAACGAAGTAGGGGGACGGAGGGGGCAACGAAGTAGGGGGATGGAGGGGGCAACGAAGTAGGGGGACGGAGGGGGCAACGAAGTAGGGGGACGGAGGGGGCAACGAAGTAGGGGGACGGAGGGGGCAACGAAGTAGGGGGACGGAGGGGGCAACGAAGTAGGGGGACGGAGGGGGCAACGAAGTAGGGGGACGGAGGGGGCAACGAAGTAGGGGGACGGAGGGGGCGACAAATTGGAGGGATGGGGTGGTGACGAAGTAGGGGGCGATGAAGTCGGGGGACGGGGGGGAGACGAAGTCGGGGGGCGGGGGGTAAGGGGGGGGGACTGAAGTCGGGGGACAAGGGGGAGACAAAGTTGGGGGGAGGGGGAGACGAAGTTGGGGGACGACAACGTCGGGGAACGAAGGGCGACGAAGTCGGGGGACGGGGGGCGACGAAGTCGGGGGATGGGGGGGGACGGGGGGAACGGGGGGGGGGAACGGGGACGGGGGGAGGGGGGGAGACGGGGGGGGGGGGGGGGGAACGGGGGGGGTGGGACCGGGGGGGGGGGGGGGGGGGGGGGGGTGGGACGGGGGGGGAAGAAGTCGGGGGACGGGCGAAGTCGGTGTACAGGGGGGCGACGAAGTCGGGGGACGGGGGGGGACGAAGTCGGGGGACGGGGGAGCGACGAAGTCGGGGGACGGGGGGGCGATGAAGTCGGGGGACGGGGGGCGACGAAATCGGGGGACGGGGGGGCGACTAAGTCGGGGGACGGGGGGGCGACTAAGTCGGGGGACGGGGGGGCGACTAAGTTGGGGGACGGGGGGGCGACGAAATCGGGGGACGGGGGATGACGAAGTCGGGGGACGGGGGGGCGACTAAGTTGGGGGATGGGGGGCGACGAAGTTGGGGGATGGGGGGCGACGAAGTAGGGGGATGGGGGGATGATGGGGGGGTGGGGGGATGATGGGGGGGTGGGGGGATGATGGGGGGGTGGGGGGATGATGGGGGGGTGGGGGGATGATGGGGGGGTGGGGGGATGATGGGGGGGTGGGGGGATGATGGGGGGGTGGGGGGATGATGGGGGGGTGGGGTGATGATGGGGGGTGGGGGGATGATGGGGGGGTAGGGGGATGATGAGGGGGTGGGGGGATGATGGGGGTGGGGGGATGATGGGGGGGTGGGGGGATAATGGGGGGGTGGGGGGATGATGGGGGGGTGGGGGGATGATGGGGGGGTGGGGGGATGATGGGGGGTGGGGGGATGATGGGGGGGTGGGGGGATGATGGGGGGGTGGGGGGATGATGGGGGGGTGGGGGGATGATGGGGGGGTGGGGTGATGATGGGGGGTGGGGGGATGATGGGGGGGTAGGGGGATGATGAGGGGGTGGGGGGATGATGGGGGTGGGGGGATGATGGGGGGGTGGGGGGATGATGGGGGGGTGGGGGGATGATGGGGGGGTGGGGGGATGATGGGGGGGTGGGGGGATGATGGGGGGTGGGGGGATGATGGGGGGGTGGGGGGATGATGGGGGGGTGGGGGGATGATGGGGGGGGTGGGGGGATGATGGGGGGGGTGGGGGGATGATGGGGGGGGTGGGGGGATGATGGGGGGGGTGGGGGGATGATGGGGGGGTGAGGGGATGATGGGGGGGGTGGGGGGATGATGGGGGGGTGGGGGGATGATGGGGGGGGTGGGGGGATGGTGAGGGGGGAGGGGGATGATGGGGGGGGAGGGGGATGATGGGGGGGGTGGGGGGATGGTGAGGGGGGAGGGGGATGATGGGGGGGTGGGGGGATGATGGGGGGGTGGGGGGATGATGGGGGGGTGGGGGGATGATGGGGGGGGTGGGGGGATGATGGGGGGGGTGGGGGGATGATGGGGGGGGTGGGGGGATGGTGAGGGGGGAGGGGTATGATGGGGGGTGGGGGATGATGGGGGGTGGGGGATGATGGGGGGTGGGGGGATGATTGGGGGGATGATGGGGGGAGTGGGGGGATGATGGGGGGGGTGGGGGATGATGGGGGGGGTGGGGGGATGATTGGGGGGATGATGGGGGGGGTGGGGGGATGATTGGGGGGATGATGGGGGGGGTGGGGGGATGATGGGGGGGGTGGGGGATGATGGGGGGGTGGGGGGATGATGGGGGGGGTGGGGGGATGATGGGGGGGGTGGGGGGATGATGGGGGGGTGGGGGGATGATGGGGGGGGTGGGGGGATGATGGGGGGGTGGGGGGATGATGGGGGGGGTGGGGGGATGATGGGGGGGGGTGGGGGGATGATGGGGGGGTGGGGGGATGATGGGGGGGTGGGGGGATGATGGTGACGGGGGAGGGGGAGGGGGATGGTGAGGGGGGTGCCTGTGTGAATGTTTTTACTCCCTCCCCTCACCCTCACCCTCACCCCCCCTCACCATTCCTGGCAGAAGCGGATTCCCACGAAGCCGGGCCCCCCGCTCCCTCCCTCGAAATCCATCGCGCCGAAACTTCCAGACGCGCCGCCGAACTCACCGCCGCGCATGCGCTCCCGTCCCGGACGGCGGCCCCGCAGGCCCCGGCGGCGAGAACGCGTTTCGAAACCGCCAGCGCCCCCCTTCGGCTCGGGGCGGTCGGTCCAGGGACTGGGACTGGGGATGGAGCTGGAGCTGTGCTGGAGCTGTGCTGGGATTGGGACTGGGAATGTGATTGGGGCTGGAGCTGGGATTGGAGATAGGGCTGGAGCTTGGATTGGGTCTGGAGCTGAGATGGCATTGGAACTGGGATTGGGATTGGCACTGGAAATAAGAGTGGGCATGGAGCTGGGAATTAGGCTATACCTTGGATTGGGAATGGGACTGAGAATAGAGCTGGGATTGGGAATGGAGCTGGGTCAGCCCTCTGCATTTGAAGGTTGCCAACCCTTTCACAAAGGGACAATCTGTGCATCTTCAATGAACATACAGCAAACATGGTGGCCATTTTGCCCATCTTGCCTGTGCTTGCTATTCATGAGACTGATTTTGGTACCAGGTAGAACTCATAGAACATAGAACATAGAAGAATACAGCGCAGTACAGGCCCTTCGGCCCTCGATGTTGCGCCGATCCAAGCCCACCTCACCTACACTAGCCCACTATCCTCCATATGCCTATCCAATGCCCGCTTAAATGCCCATAATGAGGGAGAGTCCACCACTGCTACTGGCAGGGCATTCCATGAACTCACGACTCGCTGAGTAAAGAACCTACCCCTAACATCTGTCCTATACCTACCCCCCCTCAATTTAAAGCTATGCCCCCTTGTAATAGCTGACTCCATATGTGGAAAAAGATTCTCACTGTCGACCCTATCTAAACCCCTAATCATCTTGTACACCTCTATCAAGTCACCCCTAAACCTTCTTTTCTCCAATGAAAACAACCCCAAGTGCCTCAGCCTTTCCTCATACGATCTTCCTACCATACCAGGCAACATCCTGGTAAACCTCCTCTGCACCCGTTCCAGTGCCTCCACATCCTTCCTATAGTATGGCGACCAAAACTGCACACAATACTCCAGATGCGGCCGCACCAGAGTCTTATACAACTGCAACATGTCCCTTGTTACTTTACAAGTTCAGAAGAAAAGGTGATCTTATGGATCTTATGGATCTTTCCTCATGTGGGTCCGGGTCGAAGTGCTTATTGATTGAATCTGTGGATGAGTGCCACTCATCCTGGATCCAATATACCGGCCACTGCAGCGGACAGCTGGAACTGACAACCGGAAGTGGCAGAGACAAACCACTATAAATGCCGGAGGAAACATCACAGAAGCGCTTCACAGGAGGCTCCCAAGCACTGAGGATGTCACCTAGACAGGGGACGAAACGTCTGCAACACAAATTCCCAGCTCGACGAACAGAACCACAATAAAATTAATAGAGGGCTCGGCAGGGTTGGTGCAGTGGAAATATATCCCACTGGCTGGGAAGATGCTTCTGAATCAAATGGACACAGTCTCAGAATAAGGGGCAATTCCCTAAATGAGGAGGAATTTCTTCCCACAAAATCCTTGGAATTCTCTTCCCCTAGGGTTATGGAAATCAATCATTGAGCATGTCCAAGTCGGAGTCATAGTCACACAGCACAGACACAGACCCTTTGGCCCAACCAGTCCATGTCGACCATAATCTCAAACTAAACTGGTCCCACCTGCCTGCTCCTGGCCCGTATCCCTCAAAACCTTCCCTATTCATGAACTTATACAAATGTTTTTTTTAAATGTTGTAACTATACCTGAAGCCAAGACTTCCTCTGCAAGTTCATTCCAAACAGCATAAGGACTAGGAGCAGGAGTCGGCCATCTGGCCCCTCGAGCCTGCCCCACCATTCAATAGGATCATGGCTGATCTTTTTGTGGCCTCAGCGCCACTTACCCGCCCACTCAACATAACCCTTAATTCCTTTACTGTTTAAAAAGTTATCAATATGGAAGCCTCAACCACTTCACTGGGCACAAATCTTCCTCTGTGTCAAAAATGTTACCCCTCATGTCTTTTAGAAATCTTTCTCATCTCACCTTAAAAATATGACCCCAACTCTTGAAATCCCCCATCCTATGGAAAAGACACCTGCCATGCACCTTATCTATACCTTTTATAAACCCTGTCAGGTCACCCCTCAACTTCCTGTGTTCCAGTGAAAAAAGTCTCAGCCTCTCCTTCAAACTTAAACTCCTATAACTTTAAAACTCAATAGATTTCTGGTTAATGATGTTTAACCAGGTGGCTCAGTGGTTAGCACTGCTGCCTCACAGCGCCAGGGTCCCAGGTTCAATCCCAGCCTTGGACGACTGTCTGTGTGGAGTTTGCACATTCTCCCCGTGTCTGCGTGAGTTTCCTCCGGGCACTCCGGTTTTCTCCCACATTCCAAAGATGTGCAGGTTAGGTGAATTGGCCATGCTAAATTGTCCATAGTTGTTGAGGTGCATTAGTCAGAGGGGGGTTGGTTACTCTTCGGAGGGTTGGTGTGGACTTGTTGGGCCGAAGAGCCTGTTTCCACACTATAGGGAATCTAATCTAATCAAACATAGGAGTAGGCCATTCAGCCCTTCAAGTCTGCTCCACCATTCAATATGAACATCCAACTCAGTCCCCAGTACTCACCTTCTCATAATATGGGGATAGTGAAGAAAATGGCATTGAGCCAGATCAACAGACATGATCTACAATGGAGGAACAGGCTGGAGGAGGCGTAATTCTGCTCATACCTTCATAAATCCTCTGGGACGTTCCCTGTAGAGCATATCATTGCGAGATTGTTCACGTTCCCAAAAATCTCCAAGGGGGGCTCCAATTTTTCCAGTCCCCGAACCTGACAGGAATCTACCAACCAGTTGACAGGGTGACTGAGAAGGAGGGGATTTGGGAAAGCTGACTCCATCCCAGTGTCTCCCTGTTTCATTAAAATCTATCACCTAGTGATTGCAAAGGACAGGAATGTTACAAGGTACCATGGCAACCGAACTAGTTAGCCATTGTTGTTACTGAATGCCACAAGAGAACATTCTCAGGACATCCATTGCTAAATGTCGCAAACTACCAGATAACAAATGATTCTTGAGGTTGTGCATTTTGTTTGGAACAATAGGGAGATCACGTTATTCACTCATGGGGCGTGGCCAACATTTATTGTCCACCTTTTTGCCCTGGAGAAGGTCATAGAGTATCAGAAACAGACCCTTCAGTCCAATTCGTCAATGCTGACCAGATATCCTAAATAAATCTAGATTAGATTACTTACAGTGTGGAAACAGGTCCTTCGGCCCAACAAGTCCACACCACCCCGCCGAAGTGCAACCCACCCATACCCCTACATTTACCCCTTACCTAACACTACGGGCAATTTAGCATGGCCAATTCACCTGACCTGCACATCTTTGGACTATGGGAGGAAACCGGAGGAAACCCACGCAGACACGGGGACAATGTGCAAACTCCACACAGTCAGTCGCCTGAGGCGGGAATTGAACCCAGATCTCTGGCGCTGTGAGGCAGCAGTGCTAACCACTGAGCCACCGTGCCACCCACTTACCATTTACCAGTATCTCTTGGCCTAAGTCCTTCTAAACCCCTCCTATTCATGTACGCATCCAGATGCCTTTTAAATGTTGTAATTGTACCAGCCTCCACCACTTCCTCGGGCAGCTCATTCCATACACGCACCACCCTCTGTGTGAAAAGGTTGCCTCTTAAGTCCCTTTTAAATCTTTCCCCTCTCACCTTAAACCTATGCCCTCTAGTTCTGGTCTCCCCCACCCTGGGGAAAAGACCTTGTCTATTTACCCTATCCACGTCCCTCATGATTTTATAAACCTCTATAAGGTCACCCCTCAGCCTCTGATGCTCCAGGGAAAACAGCCCCAGCCTGTTCAGCCTCTTTCCATCGCTCAAATCCTCCCACCCTGGCAACGTTTTCATAAATCTTTTCAAGTTTCACAACATCTTTCCTACAGCAGGGAGACCAGAATTGAACACAGTATTCTAAAAGTGACCTAACCAGCGTTGCTAAGTGTCACAAACTACCAGATAACAAATGAATCTTGAGGTTGTGCATTTCAGCTGGAACAATAAGGAGTTCACATTACTCAGTCATGGGGCATGGCCAACATTTATCGGCCATACCTCGTTGCCCTGGAGATTATCAATGCAGTTGGTGCATTGGCCTTCATTTCAAGAGGATTCAGAAATAAGGAGGTCTTGCTGAAGTTATACAGGGCCTTCGCGAGACCGGACCTGGAGTTTGGTCTTGCTACCTAAGATATAGAACCATAGAAATTATACAGTACAGAATGGGGCGACTTGGTTCAGCTTTCCCTATGAGAAGGCTGACTGGGCAGGTACTGGGGATGGCAGGATTGTCGTATGAGGAGAGATTGATTCAACTGGGCCTGTATTTTTATTTATTCACTCAAGAGATGGAGGCATCGCTGGCCAGCATTTATTGCCCAGCTCTAATTGCCCACAGAGCCAATCATGATGCTATGGGTCTGGAGTCACACGTAGTCCAGACCAGACAAGGATGGCAGATTTTACCAGCATTGAGAAGGATGAGGGGGAATCTGACTGAAACATATTAAATTCTAACAAGGCTGGACAGACGTGATACAGGGAGGAGGCTTCCCCTGGCTGGGGGTGTCTACAGGCAGGGGATACAGACTCAGGTTATGGGGTATACCATTTAGGAATGGGATAAGGATGTTTTTCTTCACTCAGAGGGTGGTCAACTTGTGGAATTCTCATGGAATCCCTGCACTATGAAAGCAGTATGGGACATGGATAAGGTGAATAACCAAGGTCTTTTCCCCAGGGAGTCCAAAAGGTTTAAGGTGAGAGGGGCAAGATTTGAAAGGGGCCTGAGGGGCAGATTCTCCATGCATGAAACAAACTACCAGAAGAGATGGGTACAGTTACATTTTGAATCTCTACAGTGTGGAAGCAGGCCATTCAGCCGACCGAATGCACATCAACCCTCCGAAGAGCATCCCATCCAGTCTCTACAACTCTGCGTTTCCCGCAGCTAATCCACCAAGCATGCACATCCCTGGTCACTATGGGGGTAATTTAGCACAGCCAACTCACCCCAACCGGCACATTTTTTGGACTGTGGATGGAAACTGGAGCACCGGGAGGAAACCCATGCAGACACGGGGAGAAGGGGCAAACTTAGGGCAGCACAGTGGCTCAGTGGTTAGCACTGCTGCCTCACAGCGCCAGATCCAGGTTCGATTCCAGCCTCGGGCGACTGTCTGTGTGAAGTTTGCACGTTCTCCCCGTGTCTGCGTAGGTTTGCTCCGGTTTCGTCCCACAGTCCAAAACGCGCAGTTAGGGTAAATTGGCCATGCTAAATTGCCCATAGTGTTCGGGGATGTGTAGGTGAGGTGCATTAGTCAGGGGTAAATATAGGGTAGGGGAATGGGTCTGGGTGGGTTACTCATCGGAGGGTTAGTGTGGACTTGTTGGGCCAAAGGGCCTGTGATTCCACACAGACAGTCACCCAAGGATTGAATTGAATCGAATTCAGGTCTCTGGCGCTGTGAGATAGCAGTGCTAACCACTGAGCCATAGAGGTCACCGAGTATATTCAAGAAATATAAATGTTTAGATTTGAAAGGCGTAGGAGAGGGTGGCAAACAGGAATTTAGCCTTGATCATATTGATTGTGTAACAGGCTTTAAGAGCGGAATTTGCTGTTCTGGTTTCTACGCGTCTATACTTCTACTGGTGAACAGCCTCCTTACATCACTGCAGACTTTAGGGTGTCAGTGTTGACAGGAAGGGAATTCCATATGTACCTCACCACAAACCTATAAACCAGGAGCAGGATGAGGCCACTCAGCCCCTTGACACTGTTCCACCTCTCTACCGGACAACGATTGATCTGCTCACTCCACCTTTCTTTTCCTTTATTAATTCACATGATGATTGCAAACTGGCTAAGCCCAGCATTTATTGCCCATCCCTAATTAACCAGAGGGCAATTAAGAGTCAACCACATTACTGTGGGTCTGGAGTCACGTGTAGGCCCAGACCAGGTAAGGATGGCGGTTTCCTTCCCTAAAGGACATTAGTGAACCAGATGGAGTTTTCTGACAATGGATTCATGGTCATCATTAGACTCTCAATTCCACGTTTCTTTTTTATTGAAGTTAAGTCCTACCATCTGCCGTGTCGGGATTCGAACGAAGGTCCCCGGAACATTCCCTGGGTCTCAGGAACATTCCCTGGGTCTCAGGGTTTCTACTTGTCTATAATACCACTAGGACATCACCACCTCTTGCCTGTCCTTCCCATTGGGCATAGTGACAGTCCTTCACCCCTCAATCACCAGGACGTCATCCACCTCCACTTTAAAGATATTCAAATCTCTGCTTTTCAGGAAGGGAGCTCCGAAGAATCACGGACCCTTCAAGAGAAAAAAGAAATTCTCCTCAGCTCTGTCATCGGTGTGTGAGCCCTTATCATAAAATCTCTGACTCCTGATCCTAGATCCTCCCACTGGAGAAAATGTTCTCCTCACTCTGGTCACATCTCCCACGTCAAGATCCCTCATCCTGTCAGGATACCCCACTCCTCCTCCGCCCTCACATCTCCCCACACACGTTCCCCTGTAACCACAGAAGGTGTAACACCTTCCAGTTCACTTCCTCCCCCCTCAGTATCCTTCCAGGTGAAGCAACACTCTACCTGGCCTTCCCACAGTCCAGTCTACCGCACTCGCTGCTCACAGTGGAGTCTCCTCCACACTGGGGAAATGAAGCGTAGACTGGGTGACCTCTTCGCAGAACACCTACCCTCTGGCCGCAAAAAAGACCCTGAGCTTCCAGTTACCTGTCACCTCAACACCCCACCCTGCTCCCTGGCCAACATCCCCCATCTCAGGCTTGCTGCAGTGTTCCAGTGAAGCTCAGTGCAAGCTGGAAGAACAGCACCTCATTTTCCCCTCGGGGACCCTGCAGCTTTCTGGACTCAATATTGAGTTAAATAATTTGAGAGGCCGAACATCATCTTTCTGTGCCTTTACCCACCCTGATTACCTCCCCCCCACCCCCAGCATTGTCATGAGAAGAGCTGCTTTCTGAACAGCCAATCTATTTTCACTGACTCATCATCCCCATTATTAGCTTTTCTCCATCTCTAGCTTACCATTATCCATTCCTGATGAAGGGCTCTGGCCCGAAACATTGATTCTCCTGCTCCTCAGATGCTGCCTGACCTGCTGTGTTTTTCCAGCACCACACTCTCAACTCTCATCTCCAGCATCTGCAGATCTCACTGTCTCTTTACCATTATCCATCCTGTGTCTGCCAAACTCTCGTTCCCTCTCCCTGGGCTCTGTCTCCATCGAGTAAATAGTCTTTTCTCCCCTCCCACCCTGTCCTCATTTTAAATGTTACCTTCTCCCAGCTATCATCATTTCTGAAGAAGGGTCACACCATTTTCTGAGCATTAATGCTGCTTTCTCTCTGAGTTTCTCCAGCCAGTTTTGCTTTTGTTCATTGCCTTTAAGAGAGTTCCCTTTAAGGATTCTATGTGCTGGGGTTATACAATGCTGTGACTCTGCCTGTCTGTTAGTCGGCTGTGTGCCTGCAGGCAGAACACACAGTTTACCGCAATGTCTGCTTAATAACTTATAATGTGTTTTACTGTTTCAACTAAACATCTTGGTATGACAACTGTACTGCCCAGGACTGTAAAAAACTGAAGAGCATTGTGAACACAGCACAGTCCATCTCGCAAACCAACCTTCCATCCATCGACTCCATCTACAGGGAGAGGCTGAACTGGCTGGGGTTGTTTTCCCTGGAGCGTCGGAGGCTGAGGGGTGACCTTATAGAGGTTTATAAAATCATGAGGGACATGGATAGGGTAAATAGACAAAGTCTTTTCCCTGGGGTCGGGGAGTCCAGAACTAGAGGGATAGGTTTAAGGTGAGAGGGGAAAGATATAAAAGGGACCCAAGGGGCAACTTTTTCACACAGAGGGTGGTACGTGTATGGAATGTGCTGCCAGAGGAAGTGGTGGAGGCTGTTACAATTACAACATTTAAAAGGCATCTGGATGGGTATATGAATAGGAAGGGTTTAAAGGGATATGGGCCGGGTGCTGGCAAATGGGACTAGATTAATTTAGGATATCTGGTCAGCATGGATGAGTTGGACCGAAGGGTCTCTTTCTGTACTGTACATCTCTATGACTCTATGACTCCATCCATCACCTTGGGAAGGCAGCCTACATCATCAATGACCCCCACCCATCTCGTTATAATCTCTTCCACCCTGTACTATCAGGCAGAAAATATGAAATCTTGTACACATGTAAAAATAGATTCGCTGGCAGGTGGGACTAGATTGGGTTGGGATATCTGGTCGGCATGGACGGGTTGGACCGAAGGGTCTGTTTCCGTGCTGTACATCTCTATGACTCTATGACCAGCTTCTTTCCCACTGTTATCAGACTTCCGAATATTTATTGTTAATGTTTAACGTTATTGTCAATCTCTCTCTGCACCTTCTCTGCAGCTATAACACTATCCTGCACACTGCCCTGTTACCCTGATGCACTGGCATCGCACGATTGCGTGTATAACATGTAAGACAACACTTTTCATTGTACACGTGATGGTAATAAAACAAATAAAACATCTTAGAAACCCTAAACAGCAGTCCAAGCACCAGGATTTATTTCCAGAGGGGAAGAATTGAATAGTAGAGAAATTGGGGAGTCGTGATTGATCTACGTCACTGGGGGAGCAGCCTGCAGTTCTGCTCAAAATATTGTGAGGAGGATATAGAGGCAATGGATGACATTAAGGGCTCACCATTTAGACCTTAACATGGATGAGGTCCTGGCTCCTTGCATTCCCAGACATCGAGGACTGCCTTGGATTGATTCATAGTTAATCTGCTGGAAACTGCTGCAAGATGAACCTCAGGACAGACAGGATGGAATGGAGTATGGAAGCACTTGGAGAAACTCAGCAGGTCTGGCAGCATCCGCAGAGAGAGAGAGAGAGAGAGAAACAGAGTTAACATTTCAAATCTGCTGTTGTGCTTCTTCAGAACACATGAGAGACTTTTAATCGGGAAAGGATTCAAGGGTTGTGGGGTAACGCAGGAAAGTGGAGTTGAGGATTATCAGATCAACCACTGAATTGCGGAGTTAGTTCAATGGGCTCATTGGCCGACATCTTCCCCAACGTCTTATGATCCTACTTTTAAAGTAGAGTCATAGAGCTGTGCAGCATGGAAACAGACCCCTTGGTCCAACTCGTTCATGCCGACCAGATATCCTAAGTTAATCAAGTCCCATTTGCCAGCACTTGACCCATATCCCCCTTCCTATTCATATACCCATCCAGATGCCTTTTGAACGTTGTAATTGTACCAGCCTCCACCACTTCCTCTGGCAGCTCATTCCATACACGCACCACCCTCTGTGTGAAAAAGTTGCCCCTTGAATCCTTTTTATATCTTTCCCCTCTCACCCTAAACCTATGTCCTCTATTTCTGGACTCCCCCACCCCAGGGAAAAGACCTTGTCTATTCACCCTATCCATACCCCTCATGATTTTATAAACCTCTATAAGGTCGGAGCATCAGCCTCCGACGCTCCAGGGAAAACAGCCCCAGCCTATCCAGCATATTGGACTCAAAACATTAACTCAGTTTTTGCCTCTACAGGCACTGTGAGTTTCAAATTTCAGATCTTCAGTGTCTTCAGTATCCTGTGTTTGTTATTTTTGTTCAAATATGAAAGGGGCAATTTCATCAGCACACTAATTACATTGGAGCTTGGTGGGGGACGGGCAAAATGGTCCAGGGGGAATGAAAGCTGTTCAACTGTGTGAGGCAGTCCGGAATCGTAGGGAGGTGATCGTGCAAGGAACAGAGCTAATCAGAGGATACTGCGGTAAGTAACTCCCCTCCCAACACTCCAAAGCTTGTCCACCATCTACAAGGCGGAGGTAGGTACTGCAGATGCTGGAGATTAGAGTCAAGATCAGAGTGGTGCTGGAAGAGCTTTTCTGAATGAAGGGCTTCTCCTCAGATGTTGCTTGACCTGCTGTGCTTTTCCAGCACCACTCTAATCTTGACTCACCATCTACAAGGCACAAGTCAGGAGTGTGAGGGAATACTCCCCACTTGCCCTGGATGGGGACAGCTCCAACAACACTCAAGAAGCTCGACACCATCCAGGACAAAACAGCCCCCACTTGATTGGCCCCACATCCACAAACATTCAATCCCTTCACCACCGACGCTGAGTAGCAGCAGTGTGCACCATCTACAATACGCACTGCAGAAATTCACCAAAGATCCTCAGGCAGCACCTTCCAAACCCCTGACGACTTCCATCTAGAAGGACAAGGGCAGCAGATACATGGGAACACCATCCCCTGCAAGTTCCTCTCCAAGCCACTCACCATCCTGACTTGGAAATACATCGCCGTTCCTTCACCGTCGTTGGGTCAAAATCCTGGAATTCCCTCCCTCAGGGCATTGTGGGTCAACCCACAGCACACGGACTGCAACGATTCAAGAAGGCAGCTCACCCCCACCTTCTCAAGGGGCAACTAGGGACGGGCAATAAATACTGGGCCCAGCCAGCGACACCCAAGTCCCACAAATGAATTTTAAAAAGATTGGATAACTCCACAGTCACATCGTTGACTCACATCTGCATGGCAAGTGGTGACGTAGAACTGGGTATTTTAAATTCCTTTTCTCTGTCTCATCTTAGCCGTGGGGAACTATCACACTTAGCGTAATGTGCAAGAAAATGACAGCGTGGTTATGAGTTGACTTTGAGACCAGGAATTTGAGCTCAAGTTACAAGGAAATCAAACTTCAAAAGCTTTGAGGCTTTGAGCTATAGGGAGAGGCTGAATAGTCTGGGGCGGTTTTCCCTGGAGCATCGGAGGCTGAGGGGTGACCTTATAGAGGTTTATAAAATCGTGAGGAGCGTAGATAGGATAAATAGACAAGGTCTTTTCCCTGGGGTCAGGGAGTCCAGAACTAGAGGGCATAGGTTTAGGGTGAGAGGGGAAAGATATAAAAGGGACCTAAGGGGCACCTTTTTCACACAGAGGGTGATGCGTATATGGAATGAGCTGCCAGAGGAAGTGGTGGAGGCTGGTACAATGACAACATTTAAAAGGCATCTGGATGGGTATATGAACAGGAAGGGTTTAGAGGGATATGGGCCAAGTGCTGGCAAATGGGAATAGATTAATTTAGGATATCTGGTCAGCATGGCCAAGTTGGACCGAAGGGTCTGTTTACGTGCTGTACATCTCTATGACTCTAAATGCTTGTCCATTAGTCAGTTTGTGTTGCTGGAAAAGCACAGCAGGTCAGACAGCATCCGAGGAGCAGGAGAATTGACATTTCAGGCATAAGCTCTTCATCAGGAATGAGGCTTGTGGGCAGGGGTCCTGAAATAAATGGGAGGGGGGGGTGGGACTGGGGGTAAGGTAGCTGGGAATGCGATAAGTAGGTGAAGATGGGGGGTGATAGTGATGAGTCAGAGAGGAGGGTAGAGCAGATAGTTGGGAAGGGAGATGGACAGGTCAGGAGGACGGTACTGAGTTGGAGGGTTGGATCTGGGATAAGGTGGGGGGAGGGGAAGTGAGGAAACCGGTGAAATCCACATTGATCCCGTGTAGTTGGAGGGTCCTGAGGTGGAGGATGAGGCGTTCTTCCTCCAGGCGTCCCATCCACTCCACCTTCCTCTCCGACCTATCACCATCACCCTCTCACCTCCATCTACCGATCACTTCCTCTGGCAGTTACCTTCCACCCAGTCCCACCCCCCTCCCATTTATCCCTCAGCGCCCCCCCCCCTCCCCCTCCACGGTCCACAAGCCTCATTCCTGATGAAGGGCTTATGCCTGAAACGTTGACTCTCCTGCTCCTCGGATGCTGCCTGACCTGCTGTGCTTTTCCAGCACCACACTCTTCGACTCTGATCTCCAGCATCTGCAGTCCTCACATTAGGCAGTTTGAGTTGGATTTGTCTGTGCCCCTGTTTAGCAGCTTACAGCAACAATTTAACAGAAACAAACATAAAATCCCTACAGAGCAGATGGAAGCCATCTGCTCCATCGACTCTTCATCAACACTCTGAAGAATATCCCATCCAATCCCTAGAACCCTGCATTCCCCATGGTTAACCCATCTAACCTGCACATCCTTGGGCACTATGGGCAATTTCCCACGGCCAATCCACCCTAACCTGCACATCTTTGGACTGTGGGAGGAAACCGGAGCACCCGGAGGAAACCCACACAGACACGGGGAGAATGTGCAAACTCCACTCAGCTGGTCGCCTGGCGCTGGGAGATAGCAGTGCTAACCACTGAGCTGCTGTACCACCCTTCAATATAGGACTAGAAGGAACTTGCTCAGAGGTAGAAGACAGAGGGTGGTGGTGGAGGGTTGTTTTTCAGACTGGAGGCCTGTGATCAGTGGAGTGCCACAAGGATCGGTGCTGGGTCCACTGCTTTTTGTCATTTACATAAACGATGTGGATGTGAACATAGGAGGTATCACTAGTACGTCTACAGAAGACACCAAAATTGGAGGTGTAGTGGACAGCTAAAAATGTTACCTCAGATTACAATGGGATCTTGATCAGATGGGCCAATGGGCTGTGGAGTGGCAGATGGAGTTTAATTTAGATAAATGTGAAGTGCTGCATTTTGGTAGCGCCTACACCTTAGAAGGGAAAAATGTGTGTTTCAAGCATCCCAAGTGACCTACTTGGCTTACAGAGTTGACAAGACTGGGTTATACCTGTTAGAAGATAAAGTGAGGGTGATCAAAGGTGCCCCACTCCCACATCTGTACCGGAACTTCGGTCTTTCCTTGGGCTGGTGAGTTATTACGGAGTGGTCACACATAACCTGGCCTCCATCCTGGCACCTTGGCATCGACTCCTAGAAAAGGGTCAGCCTTGGAAATGGTGACATAGCTGAGCCATAGCCTTTTACGGAAGTGAAGAAACAACTACCATCCTCCAAGATGTTGGCACACTATGATCCCAAACGAGATCTGGTATTGACCTGCAATGTCTTCCTGTACGGCAACCGGTTAGTATTAGCTCATCGATGGCCCAAGGGACAGGAATGCTCAATAGTGTACGTGTCCAGGACTTTGGCTAGTACAGAACGCGCAGATAGAGAAGGAAGGTTTGGTCATATTTGGAGTCAGGAAGTTGCACCAATACCTTTCATATGCTAATGGGTGGACCTAATCATGTGATATTAGACAATTCTTTCAGTTACTAACTGCACGGTGGCTTAGTGTTTAGCACTGCTGCCTTACAGCACCAGGGACCCAGGTTCGATTCCAGGGTGACTGTCTGTGTGGAGTTTGCACATTCTCCCCGTGTCTGCGTGGGTTTCCTCCCACAGTCCAAAGATGTGCAGGTCAGGTGAATTGGCCATGCTAAATTGCCCATAATGTTAGATGCATTAGTCAGAGGGAAATGGGTCTGGGTGGGTTACTCTTTGGGTTGATGTGGACTGGTTGAGCCGAAGGGCCTGTTTCCACATAGTAGGGAATCTAACCTAAACAACAGTTATGATTTAGCAAGTTTTGAGAAGATTTGAGGCTCAGGTTGAGGTTCTGGATGTAGGTTTGCTCACTGAGCTGGAAGGTTCATTTTTCAGATGTTTCGTCACCATATTAGGTAACATCTTCAATGAGCCTCTGGGTGAAGTTTCACTGAAGATGTTACCAAGTATGGTGACGAAACATCTGAAAATGAACCTTCCAGCTCAGCGAGCAAACTTGCATCCAGAACAGTTAGGATTTGGTATACACTCTCTAAGAGTGAGATTGAGACAGATTCAACCATGGCTTTCAAAAGGAATTTGAATAATTGGAAGAGGAAAAAATGTTAGGTATAAGAAAGGTAGAGGTATAAACTTTTAATAATTAAATTAGATTCCTATAGTGTGGAAACAGGCCCTTCGGCCCAACAAGTCCACACCGACCCTCCAAAGAGTAACCCAGCCCCCTCTGACTAACCCGCCTAACCTGCACATCTTTGGACTTTGGGAGGAAACTAGAGCACCCGGAGGAAACCCACGCAGACACGGGGGGAATGAGCAAACTCTACACAGTCACCCGAGGCTGGAATCAAACGTGGGACCGTAGTGCTGTGAGGCAGCAGTTCTAACCACTGAGCCACCATGCCACCCTAAGTATGGACCACACACCCCTGCTGCTGGGGTAGGTAGGAATTGACCCTGGACCTCTGAGTTCAGAGATAAGGACACTACCACTGTGCCAGAAGTGTCTCGTCTGTTCCAGAGTCTCCCTTTATAGTCGTGAGGAGTTCATAGAATTCAATAAGGCCCCATCCTGCAATGGTAAACGATGAGTTACTGGAGACTCCCGGGGTAGGAGATTAGCTCATTCCCGCACAGCAAGTTGCTTTGAGATTTGTAAAGATGGGGCGGAGCTGTGAATCACTCCAATGAAGTTTTAGGGTAGGAGTCAGGTATCTAGGGCGTTTCTCTCTCTTACTCAGGTGAAGGAGGAAGCCTGCAGATGTGGTAGGATTTTGGAATCGTTCAGGAGAGGAAAGGATCTAGGAGATGGCTCCAAGTGGCGACTTTGAATGGGTTTATACAGAGCAGCCTCATTCTGACAGGAGGAAGCAGATTCTAGGTAAATTCAAGCAACTCGAGCAAAACTTTTTGCAAACTTATTTAACTTCGCTGAAACATTTTTTGGGGGGAAGTGTTCGCTTCAATGTTGCCGCGTTTAATTTATTTTTCAAAAACGGAGGGAAAAAACAAGCCCTTTCCGAGCTAACCCCCAATTCCAGTCCTGTATTAATCAAACTATTTGGAAAAGGACTCTCGGTCAGCGACACCTGCTGTGAATCTTGTAGTCAGTTACCTCTTCCAAGGAAGTTCGGCCTGAAGTTTGCAGGGATTGTAAAGAGTAAAAAAACAATACTGTTCTTTTAAAATCTAAGTTTGCTTGGATTGGTTTGGTTTGTGGTTGGGGCTCCCCTATAGGAGTGGGGCAACTGAATTCCTGCACGTACCAGGTCCACTATGGACTGCTGGCTTGAGGAAGGAGTTTGTAAATTTACATAAAGACCTCCCTGGGATGTTTAAATCTCTGCAGTGAGGATGGGTGGTTAGAAAAATTTTTGAGGTTACCCTGACATGGGTGAGGCATTGGACCCCCATCTATTGGAGGGGATGGTGGAATGCTTATGGAGTCATTTGAGTTCAGGAAACTTCAGATAAACTGGCTATTTTTAATTTTCCAAAATAAGTGATTTGCTTCCCCCCCTCTTAGTAAATCAGATATATCTCATTCCCCTGTGCAAAAACCCACCTAGAGGAATTTCCTTGATGATGTAGCCATTCATTACAAACCAAGGAGACCAGGGGTGTTGCTGGGGTTGGAGGGTTTGAGCTACAGGGAGAGGCTGAATAGGCTGGGGCTGTTTTCCCTGGAGCATTGGGGGCTGAGGGTGACCTTTTTATAGAGGTTTATAATATCATGAGGGGCATGGATAGGGTAAATATAAAAGGTCTTTTCCCTGGAGTAGGGGAGAGGGTGTAGGTTTATGGTGAGAGGGGAAAGATATAAAAGAGACTTAAGGGGCCACTTTTCACGCAGAGGGTGGTGTGTGTATGGAATGAGCTGCCAGAGGAAGTGGTGGAGGCTGGTACAACTGCAACATCTAAAAGGCCATCTGGATGGGTATATGAATAGGAAGGGTTTGGAGGGATATGGGCCGGGTGCTGGCAAATGGAACTAGATTAATTTAGGATATCTGGTCAGCATGGACGAGTGGGACTGAAGGGTCTGTTTCCGTGCTGTACATCTGAGTCCAATTATCAGTTGCTTTATTTTGTTTTATACTCTCTCCACCCTCTGCCCTACCTCTCCACTTGGCCAAAGAGATTTGGTCAGGTACATGGATAGGTAAGGTTTGATGGGATATGGGAGTCATTCACTTTGAGAAACCTGGCCAGTTTGGATGGGCTGGGCCAGAGGGTCAGTTTCTGTTCTGTACAACCCTGACTCTGATGCTATAAATGCACAGTTCACCCCCTTCCCCCTTTTTTTTTTCTCTTTCCCCATCTCTCATCAGGGGAAAAGAATCATCTAAGTTTGAACCTTCCTATCTCCCCTGCACCCCTCCTACACGCTGTCAGCTTTAATCTACCCAGCTCCCCAGCTTGCTGTCTGACCAATGCTGACCCCTGCTCTAATGACTTGCAGGTTCTCATTCTCCCCAGTCCATTGTCCTCCTGACTCTCTGATCTCTCCAATCTTTCAATTACGCCTCTTGTGTGATCTCAAATTTTCCTTCTGCTTCCTGGGCCCTGAGTTCTGGGGAATTCCCTCCCTGAACTTGTCTCGTCCCTCCCTTTTTTTTAAAATGCTCCTTAAAACTTTCGTGTCAGAGGTGCAAAGCACAGAAAAAGGCCATTTAGTCCAAATTGTGCCAATCAAAAATACCCATATAGTATTCACACAGACCTTCCAGTATAACTTGTCCACACTGACCAGATATCCTAAATTAATCTAAATGCTTTTGTCAACATTTGGCCCACATCCCTCCAAACCCTTCCTATTCATATACCCATCCAGATGCCTTTTAAATGTTGTAATTGTACCAGCCTCCTCCACTTCCTCTGGCAGCTCGTTCCATGCACACACCACCCTCTGTGTGGAAAAAGTTGCCCTTTTAAATCTCTCCTCACACCCTTAAACCTACGCCCTCTAGTTTTGAATTCCCCATCTCAGGGAAAAGACAGTGTCTATTTAGAGCAGAGAGTGAGGTGCTGGAAAAGCACAGCAGGCTGGGCAGCGTTTGAGGCGCATGAAAATCCGGATGCTGCCCGACCTGTTGTGCTTTTCCAGCAGCCCACTCTCCGGTCTGATCTCCAACATCTGCAGTCCTCACTTCCTCCACCTTTATTCACCTTATCTATGTCCCTCATGATTTTATAAGCCTCTATAAGGTCACCCCTCAGCCTTTGATTCTCCAGGGAAAACAGCTCCAGTCTATTCAGTCTCTCTCTGTAGCTCAAACCCTCCAACCCCGGCCACATCCTTAAATCTTTTCTGAATTCTTTCAAGGTTTACAACCTCTCTCCTAGAGCAGGGAGTCCAGAATTGAAAGCAGCCTAACTATTCCAATCCCATTTTTCTTTGGCCCATAGCCTTGGGATTGCAAGGGCACGTCTAACTACTTAAATGTTGTGAGGGTTTTTGCCTATATTACTTGAATGGTAAGAAATTGCAGCACCCTGCAGTGCAGAGGGATTTGGGTGTCCTTGTGCAAGAATCACAGAAGGGTAGTCTGCAGGTACAACGGGTAATTAAGAAGGCAAATGGAATTTTGTCCTTCATTGTTAGAGGGATTGAGTTTAAAAACAGGGAGGTTATAGTGCAGCTGTACAGGGAGCTGGTGAAGCCACACCTGGAGTACTGTGTGCAGTTTTAGTCTTTTTTTTTTTGAGACTAGATTCTCTACAGTATGGAAACAGACCCTTTGGCCCAACAAGTTCACACCAACCCTCTGAAGAGTAACCCACTCAGACCCATTCCCCAATATTTACCCCTGACTAATGCACATAACACTATGGGCAATTTAACATGGCCAATTCACCTAACTTGCACATCTTTCGATTGTGGGAGGAAACCCACGCAGACACTGGGAGAATGTGCAAACTCCACAGTCGCCTGAGGCAGGAATTGAACCTGGGTCCCTGGTGCTGTGAGGCAGCAGTGATAGCCACTGTGCTGCTCCTTATTTGAGAGAGGATGTACTGGCACTGGAAGGGGTGCAGAGGAGGTTCACTAGGCTGGTTCTGGAGTTGAGGGGGTTGGCTTGTGAGGAGAGTCTGAGTAGACTGGGATTATATTCACTGGAATTTAAAACAATGCGAGGGATCTTACAAAAACATTAAGTTATGAAGTGATGAAAGCTGACGATGTTTCCACTGGCAGGTGAAACTAGGACAAGAGGGCAAAGCGTCAAGGTTAGGGGGGAGCAGATTTGGGACTGAATTGAGGAGGAACTTAACCCAGAAGGTTGTAACTGTAGGGAATACCCTGCCCAGTGAAGGAGTTGACGCTACGTCAGTAAATCTCTTTAAAGGTGAGATTCCTTATGAATGAATAACGAAGGAATCCACGCTTACAGTGAGAGGGCGGGTAAGTGCATGATAAAGATCAGCCGTTATCTTGAATGGGGGAGCAGGCTCGAGGAGCCAGAGGGCCTACTCCTGCTCTTAGTTCTCTTTATCGGCAATGAGTTCCAGATTCCCAGAAGGAATAATTTCCCCTCATCCTGTTTTTAAACCTTCTGCCCCTTACCTTTAAATCTATGTCCCCTGCACCCCTCACTGGAGATCTGCCTGTGTGTGTTCAACCTATGCCCCTCAGAAGTTTATATATTTCTGTAAAAGGCATCTGGAGGGGTTTGGAAGCAATGGACCGAACGCTGGCAAATGGGACTAGATTAATTGAGGATGTCTGGTCAGCATTGATGGGTTGGACTGAAGGGTCTGTTTCCATGCTGTACAGCTAACTCTAATCACAAACCCCTCTCTTTTTTTTTTTTTTTTTTTTCCCCCCTCCCCCCCCCCCCCCCCTCCCACCCCCCCAATCTCTCCTCCCCCCCCCCCCCCCCCCCAATCTCTCCTCCCCTCCTCCTCCTCCCCCCCCCCCCTCAATCTCTCCTCCCCTCCTCTTCCCCCCCCCCCCCCCCATCTCTTCCTCCCCCCCCCCCCCCCCCCCCCCACCCAATCTCTCCTGTCCTCCACAGAAAACAAGCCTTAGCCTGTCCAATCTCTCTTCGTGAATAAAGAGCGTAGGCTATGTTGTGGACTGAGCTTTTGACCCTGAGAAGGAGGAATGGTCGGGGGGGGGGGGGGGTGCCTGTGCCTGTGCCTATGGTGGTTCTAATGGTCCCCTATACCATAATGACTGATTGTATTCTGAAGCCTCTCAATGCCAATTTAATGTTTGTAAAGCCCTTGGAGATTTTTCTTGTATTTAAATAACACTTTTTTTTTTCAAACAAATGTGAACACAATGGTCCCCTGATGTCTGATCCCCAACTTAGTTCAAAGGTAATAGGTGTTTACAGTGCAGGAGGCCATTTGGCCCATTGTCTAGTTAGCAAAGATCTGACTACACCAATCCCAATTCTCCAGCTCCTAGCCATTGCCTCCAAGGCTATGGACCTTGTAAGTGACTATTTAAGTGCTACTTTACTGCTAGAGTTTGTCTTGTCGACTCATACAGCTCAGAAACAGACGCTTCAGTCCAACTGGTCCATGCCAAAAACTAGTCCCATCTGCCTGCACTTGGCCTATATCCCTCAACATTTCCTATTCATTTTACATCCAATTGTACTCATGCACCACTTTCTCAAAGTTCATTCCATGTATGAGCCCACTCTGTGTAACTTAAGTACCTGTGTCTTTTTAAAATCTCTCTCCCCTCACCTTTTTTTTTAAAATGTGTTGAGATTTTATAAACCTGTGTAAATCATCCCTCAACTCCCAATGCTCCAGTGACTGAAATGGCTGTGGTTAGCACTGCTCCCTACCTGCACCAGGGACCTGGGCTCGATTCCAGCCTCCGGCGATTGTCTGTCTGTGTGGAGTTTGCGCGTTCTCCCTGTGTTTGTGTGGGTTTCCTCCGGGTGCTCCGGTTTCCTCCCACAATCCAAAGATGTGCAGGTTAGGGTGGATTGGCTGTGCTAAATTGTCCTGCAGTGTCCAGGGATGTGTCGGTTAGGTGCATTAATCGGGGGTAAATGTAGGGCAGGGGGATCGGGTCTGGGTGGGTTACTCTTTAGAGGGTCGGTGTGGACTTGTTGGGCCGAAGGGCCTGTTTCTACGCTGTAGGGATTCTATGATGTAGCCTCTCCTTAAATATATGTCCTCTTGTTCTAGACTCCTTGCCCACCACCACCTTGTCCACTGTACCCCCTTCCCTCTCCCTGAAATGGGGGGGGGAGGAAAGCTATTGGCTATCCACCTTATCTATTCCCTCATAATTTTGGAGCTTTATAAGGTCACCCCTCCTATGGTCTGAGGGCAGAGTCCCAGCCTCACTTGTAACTTAAACCCTCCAGTCCCAGCAACTTCCTGATAGATCTTTGTCTGAACCCTCAGCAGCTTAATAATGTCCTTCCTTTAACAACTACCCTCTCCAGGCGGGGAGTTCCAGACTCCCACTACCCTCTGAGTAAAACAAATCTTGACTCTCCTCTCTGTTTTTTGTTTTTAACCTTGACCTTTAAATCAATTACCCCCTGGTTACTAAATTCCTCTGCTAATAAGGAAGGGCCCTTCATCATGGTCTCTGTTGAGAATCCTGTGCCCATTGCTCTACTCCCAGCCTAGGACCAGTGTAAACAGTGGTGCAATGATACTGTCAATGGGCTAGTGAATCCATAGGCCCAGGATAATGCTATAGGGGTCATAGGTTCAAATCCTACCAACGACTGAGTGGAATTTTTAAACTTGCTTTGTAAATCTGGAATATAAAACTACTGACTCAGTGACTGTGAAGCTATTGACAAATGTTCATTTTTTTTTTTTGTTTTCTGTTTACAAGGGAAAGACCTCTGTCCTTGCCTGGTCTGGGCCTACATGTGACTCCAGACCCACGACAATGCAGGGTTGACTCTTGACTGCCCTCTGAAATGGCCCCATTAGCCACTCAGTTCCAGGGCAATAATGGATGGGTAACAAATAGTCAGGGGTTTATAGCATGGAAACAGGCCCTTTGGCCTAACCTGTCCATGCTATCCAGTTTTCACTATATCTAAAACTACTCCCAGTTGCCTGCATTGGGTCCACGTTCCCCCATAACTATCTAGACGTTTCTTAAATTGTAACCCTCCTCCACCATTACGTGACACTCACCACCCTCTGGATCTTGATTTAAAGGTGAGAGGGGAAGAGATACCAATGTCCTCCTAGTTTGTCTCTTAAGCTGGGGAAAAACCATTGGCTATCTAACTTATCTATACCTCACATGATTTTATAATTTGGAGGTGCTGGTGTTGCACTGGAGTGAACAAAGTTCAAAAACTTTGACTCCAGGTTATGGTCCAACAGGTTTATTTGGAAGTGCTAGCTTTTCTAAGTGCTGATTTCTTCAGGTGGTTGTGGAGCAGAATCATAAGACACAGGATTGCAGTGTCATGGGATGTAATATTAAACCAATTTAGCTCAAGTCTTTATCTTTTAGAGTAATCATAGAACATTACAGTGCAGTACAGGCCTTTCACCCTTGATGTTGCGTCAAGCTGTGAAACCAATCTGAAGCCCGGATGAACATTTCCCATCAACCACCACCCTCTGTCATCTTACAGCTAGCCAATTTCTGATCCAAACCACTAAATCACCCTCCATCCCATGCTTCCGTATTTTATGCAATAGCCTAACATGGGGGAACCTTATCAGACGCTTTAATGAAATCCATATACATCACATCAACCGGTTTACCCTCCTCTACCTGTTTGGTCATCTTCTTCTCAAAAAACTCAATAAGGTTTGTGAGGTATGACCTACCCTTCACAAAACCGTGCTGACTATCCCTCCTCAAAGTATTCCTTTTCTAGATGGTTTATAAATCCTATCTCTTTTATAATCTTTTCCAACACTTCACCCACAACCAAAGTATGGCTAACTGGTCTATAATTTCCAGGCTTGTCTCCGTTCTCCTCCTTGAACAAAGGGACACATCCTCCTATCTTCCAGTCTTCTGGCACTCCTCCTGTAGACAATGACATAAAGATCCAAGCCATAGGCTCTGCAATCTCCTCCCTAGCTTCCCAGAGAATCTGAGGATAAATCCCATCTGGCCCACAGGACTTAGCAATTCCGGAAAGTGTAAAAATAGATAACACCTTATGAACCTCAATCCCATCTAGTCTAGTAGCCCATGTCTGTGTTCTCCTCTGACAACATTATTTTTCCTGTGTGAATACTGACACACATTTAGTACCCCTTGTATCTCCTCTGACTCCATGCACCACCTCCCATTACTGTCCTTGATTGACTGGCCCTAATCTTATTCTAGATGTGCTTTTATTCCTGACATAGAAAGCTTTAGGGTTTTCCTTGATCCTACCTACCAAAGACTTCTCCTGTCCTCCTCCTGGCTGCTCTTAGCTCTATCTTTAGTTCCTTCCTGGCTAACTTGTAATTCTCCAACACCCTAAGTGAACCTTCACATCTCTCATCTTTTATGTAAGCCTCCTTCTTCCTCTTGACAAGAGATTTAACTTTGTTAGTGAACCACTGTTCCTTTGCACAAACACTTCCTCCCTGCCTGACAGGTACATACTTATCAAGGACACGCAGTAGCTGTTCCTTGAACAACTCCACACTTCAATTGTGCCCATCCTGTGCATCCTAAATCTTGCCTAATCATGTTGTACTTGCCCCCCCCCCCCGCTAAATCTCTTGCCCTGCAGTACATACCTATCACTTTCCGTCACCAAAGTAAATGTAAACAAATTGTGGTCATTAGCTTCAGAGTTACATTCTCAAGATGCCTTTAACAGTAGGTGTCATCTCAGCTCAGATAATGCATTGAAGGTGTTGGTTTTATAGATGTCTATAAGGTCAGCCCTTGGTCTCCTACATCCTGCTGGGTGGGGTGTGGGAGAAATATCCCAGTGTCTCCGTTATAACTCAAACCTTCTAGTCCAGGTAGCATCCTAGTAAATCTTGTGATTTTTTTTAGTTTAATTTCTTCTTCTATAGCAGGGCAACTAGGACTCTAAAGGTGGTCTCACCAATGATTGCAACAAGACTTTCAAACTCCTATACTCAATGCTGGATTTCTGACAGTCACAAATTCCGAAACCTTTCTCTCCTCGTCTGCCCGTCCGTCCTGCTGAGTAGTTTTTTTTTCCCCAGATTTGTTTTGTTACTCATTTTTGTTTTTACAGATTTTAGTCAGCTTGTTTGCACACCTCTTCCTTGGCCGGTGGTTTATTCAGCAGTCAGAATGCATTAACAGGATTGTATGGAGCTTTGTGCGTGACACACAATAGCAAAAAAAAAACTCGCTGATGTTTAACCAAAATCTGGGAGTTGCCCAGTGTGACTTCCATATCTGGTTTTGATAAGGTTAAAAATCTCTCAACACTAGGTTATAGTCCAACAGGTTTATTTGGAAGCACTAGCTTTCAGAGCACAGCACCTCACCACCTGATGAAGGAGCAGCGCTCTGAAAGCTAGTGCTTCTAAATAAACCTGTTGGACTATAACCTGGTGTTGTGATTTTTAACTTTGTCCACCCCAGTCCAACACCAGCATGTCTACGTCGTACTTTGATAAGCAGAGCCAGAATAGTCATGTTGTCACTGAAATTTTGACAAAAGTACAATGAAAAATCTTTAAGTCACCATACCATGGTGCTTATGTTAATAATGGAAGGTGTGGATAGGAAAAAAATGGTGCACTTTAGTCTGTATGGAAGGATTGCAGGTAGGGACTGTGGGGCTCAAAGTTTGGGAGAAGATTTGTAGCTCGGGTGCTCGTTGTTGTGGTTCTGTTCGCCGAGCTGGAAATTTTTGTTGCAAAACGTTTCGTCCCCTGTCTAGGTGACATCCTCAGTGCTTGGGAGCCTCCTGTGAAGCGCTTCTGTGGTGTTTCCTCCGGCATTTATAGTGGCCTGACAAACCACTATAAATGCTGGAGAAAACACCACAGAAGCGCTTCACAGGAGACTCCCAAGCACTGAGGATGTCACCTAGACAGGGGACGAAACGTTTGCAACAAAAATTTCCAGCTCGGCGAACAGAACCACAAACTGTGGGGCTGTCAAGGGGCAGTGAGGGAACAGACTGCCTTGAGACTGTCTGTGTGTTTTTGGTGGGGGGGAGAGAGTGGGAGGCAACTCTGGGAGTCGGGATGGAGCAGACTATGTCTGTGTGTCTCTCTGAGATGAAAAGGAGGGAAAAAAATGGCTAGATATTCTGCTGAGAGTTGTCCATTCACAACGATCAATTTGCCTTTGGCTGCAACCATTAATGCATCAAAAGCATTAAGTTGCTTCATGACCAAATCCTTACTGTGCTTGTGTGAGAAAACAGGTCATTTGGCTCATAGTCCACACTGACCCTTCGAGCACTCCACCCAAACCCAACAACCCCTGTCACTGTAACATCACGTTTCCCCACGGATAACCCACCTTTTAACCTACACATCCCTGGACAGCTAGTGCTGGAAAAGAACAGCAGGTCAGGCAGCATCTGAGGAGCAGGAGAGTCAATGTTTTGGGCATAAGTCCTTCCTCAGGACACTATATGGGTAATTTAGCATGGCCAATCCACCCTTCTAACCTGGAGAGTGAGTGGAAACCAATGCAGACACTGAATGGATATATGAATAGGAAGGGTTTAGAGGTGTATCGGTCAAGTCCTGGCAATGGGACTAGGTTAGATCAGGATATCTGGTTGGCATGGACAATTTGGACTGAAGGGTCTGTTTCTGCTGCACATCTGACTCTGCAAACTTGGACAGTCGCCCAAGGTCAGAATCAAACCCGGGTTCCTGGACTGTAAGGCAGCAGGGTTAACCACTGAGGCACCCTACCATGCAACTAATACTAAGTTAACTTTGTACACCCCAGTCCAATATTTAAAAATCATGCAACACCAGGTTATAGTCCAACAGGTTTAATTGGAAACACTAGCTTTTGGAGCAGCGCTTCCAATTAAACATGTTGGACTATAACCTGGTTGTGTGTGGTCTTTTTTAACTTTAACACCCCAGTCCAACACTGGCTCCTACAAATCATGACTTTCCATCCTGACATATTGGTGTTCCTCCAGTGTCACTGGGTCAAAATCCTGGAATTCCCTCCCTCAGGGCATTGTGGGTCAACCTACAGCAAGTGGACTGCAGCGGTTCCAGAAGGTAGCTCAGTCCTACCTGCTCAAGGGGGCAGTTAGGGACAAGTGATAAATACTGACCCAGCCAGTGATACTCGTGGGACGCGGGTGAATGGATACAAAATTCCAGAGGGGTTGGGTTCATCTATCAATGGCAGAAGGTGTTGGAATTTGCTGATTTGTTTTTATTTTGACTCAAAGGCTGCAGCGGTTCCCAAAGTCATGGAGGGGCTGAGGCTTGAGGAAATGAGTACCTCTGGTTGCCCCATTATGATGACCAGCCATCATTGAGGCAAGACCAAAAGGCTGAGGAAGTGGCAGCAAGTTACTGCCCCCTGGTGGCAGGGTGTTTCCCTCACCCCCTCCTGGGAACAGCCCCATTTCCAATTCATTGTTTCTAGTCCTGTTTCCCAGAGAGAGAGAGCACCCGGGGAAAAGTTTGGAACTCACCTGGATTCCTCACACAAACACTGACCTCCAGTCTGAAAAACTTCCTGTTTTTCTCACTGAGAAAATCAGTGATTGGGGGGGGGGGGGGGGTTGAATATTAGTGCAGAAAGGGTTAAACTGCAGCCTGGGTTTTGTCCTGGTCTCATTTGCACAATTGTTAAATAGTTGGGGACTGGTTGGTTGTGAGTGAGTCATGATTTGTAAGTAAATGGCTTGTTATGGTCACTGCCTCTTCCCTGGAATCCAAGCTGCCAAACCTGCCCTGCAAGCTTTGAGCTGATGCTTAGTCTGCATTCTGAGAGAAAGAGAGAGAGAGAGAGAGATTTGATGTCGCCGTAAATGATGTCGATTAAAACATCATTTTGGTTTTTTCTATTTTTAAACGAAACAAGATGCTGGAAATCTGAAACAAATCCAGAGATTGCTGGAGAAATACTGAACGGCCTGGACAGAGTGGATGTTGGGAAGATGTTCACATGGGTAGGAGAGACTAGGCCCCGAGGGCACAGCCTTAGTGAAGGGAAGACCTTTTTAGAATGGAGGTAAGGAGAAACTTCTTCAGTCAGAGTGGGGATTGTGTGGAATTCACTGCCACGAGGGCTGTGGAGGCCAGGTCATTGAGTATATTTAAGACTGAGATAGATAGGTTCTTGAGTATTGAGGGTTATGGGGTGAATGGGGTTGTGAAACTTATTGAATAGTGGAGGAGACTCTGGCTGAATGGCCTAATTTCCGCTCCTGTCTTATGACCCAAATACAGCAGGTCTGGCAATGTCTTAGACTCCTACAAAGCTTCAAGTCACACAACACCAGGTTATAGTCCAAGAGTTTTTATTTGAAACCACAAGCTTTCTTCAAGTGACGAAGGGGCAGTGCTCCAAAAGCTTGTGATTTCAAATAAACCTCTTGGACTATAACTTGGTGTTGTGACTTTTTGATCTTGTCCACCACAGTCCAACACTGGCACCTCTACCTCTTAGATTTGTACAGCACGAAAAAGGCCCCTTTGAGCCTGCATTGACATAACTATCTCAGAAAGCCCACAAATCCCAGTTTGCCACACTTGTCCTGTATCCTCGAATATTATGGTATTTGAGGTGCCCATACAACAATCCTGTTCCAATGTTTCTGCCACCTTCACCTTTTTTCCAGCCAGTGCATTTTGAGATTCCCATCTCTAGCCCCTCACCCTAAAAATATACTCACTCCCCTGGCTGTGATTGACCCCTCAACCAAGGATCACAGCTGCTCTCTATTCCTCTGTCCATACCCCTCAATCTTATAGACCTCCATCATGTCTCTTTCCCCCCCCCCCCCCCCCCCCCTCAGTCTTCTCTACTCTAGAGAAAACAAACCAAGCCTATCTGGTCTCTCCTTTTTTTTTAATATAGCTCTATCTTATGGAGACAGTTCATGTTTTGAGGTAAGTGCCTCTGCTTTCCCATTTGATCAGTGAAAAGGGGTAAGGTGGAATGGATGCCCTTGGCTACAGAACAAAGGATTGGGAACCTTGTGCTGTCCCATCTCTAAGGTGAGGTCTCCGTAGTCAATATGGCTACGCTGTCATCGGGGAGAAAGAGATACGGGTGGTGGTGATTTTGTAACCTGAGGGTCACCACACCTCAGATTGGGAGGGTGTGAAGGAGACTCTTGTTAACGGTAACTTCAGCTAGTGCATGAATTGAACCATCTCTAACCTCCTGTTGACCTCCATAACCCTCAAGTCTTTGCCATCCTTCCATGTTGGCCTCTTGGCTGCTCGCAGAGCGCTTCAGAGAACATCTCCCAGACACCTGCACCACCCAACCCCACTGCCCTGTGGCCAAACACTTCAACCCCCCCCCCAACCCCGTCACTCATCATCTGCCACCCATGGACCCTGTAACCCCATTTCACCAACTTCGACACACACACGCACCCTCGTGACCTGTCCATCTTCCTTCTCTCCTATCCACTCCAGCCTCTCCTCTGACCTGTCACCATTGCCCCCACCTACATCTACCTATTGCACTCTCATGTACCTTTCCACCCCCCACCACCATCCCGTTTATCTCCCCACCCCCTCGGCACTCAGCCTCATCCCTGATGAAGAGCTTTTGCCTGAAACATAGACTCTCCTGCTCCTCCTGGTGTTGCCTGACTTGCTGTGCTTTTCCAGGACTACACACTCTCTCTCATTTACCACACCCCACCCCCAGTTTCCCTCAGTGGTTAGCACTGCTGCCTCCCAGCACCAGGGTTCGATTCCACCCATATGTGACTGTTTGTGTGGAGTTTGCACATTGTGTCTGTGTGGGTTTGCTCTGGTTTCCTCCCACAGATCAAAGATGTGCAGGTTATGGTGCACTGGCTGTGCTCAATTGCTTCGTAGTGCCTAAGCGAGGTGGGTTAGCCATGGGAAATTCAGGGTTGCAGGGATAGAGTAGGGAGGTGGGTCTGTGTGGATTTGATGGGCTGAATGGTCTGCTTCCACACTGTTGGGATTCTGATCCTTTAGTGCTCTCTCCTTTTGTAAGACACTGCCTTAGTTCTGTTCTGGTGCAGTCTTAAGACTTGGCATTAATCAGGCAGATATCTGATACCAAAGGCATGTCCCACAGGTGCATTAACTGTGAATGGTTGTAACAGCTAGTGCTCTAAGGATTGGATGGGTCTATACCACACAGAAATTGGCCATTCAGCCCAACCAGTCCATTACTAGCACTCTTCCTGCTAACCTCCTCCCATCCCCTCTCCTCTTAAGTATAATTCATCTCCCCATTGGGATGAATAGAAATGGATGTACTGGGGGAGATGTAGCAGTCTACATCACTTCCACTTAAATCCAGGCTCTGGGTTTAAAATCCCACCTACTGGAATCGGAATTCAAAAGTCTTGACTTGGTATTGGAGTCAATGACCTTTTAATCAATTATGAAAACTCATCTGATTCACTAATGTCCTTTTTTTTTCCCAAGGAGGGAAACTGCTATCCTTACCTGGTCTGGCCTCCACATGATTCCAAAGCTTGTCATTTGAGAACTCTGGGTCTGTACTGATTGGGTGGGGTGGGGGGGGGGGGGGAGAGAAGAAACCTGAAACACATAGAATACTGAGAGGCCGGTGGATGTGGTGATGATGTCTCCGTCCGTAGGAGAGACTAGGATCCGAGGGCACAGCCTCAGAGTGAAGGGACAACCCTTTCGGACTGAGATGCGGAGGAATTTCTTCAGCCAGAGGGTGGGGAATCTGTGGAACTCATTGCCACAGAGGGCTGTGGAGGCCAAGTCATTGTGTCTTTGAATCAGAGGGATTCTTGATTAGTTATGGGCAGGAGAATGGGGTTAGGAAATGCATCAACCCTGACTGAGCAAACCTGGCTGAACCTTGCCCCTATATCTAATGGTGTTATGGACCTACAGCGATGACTCCTAACTATCCCTGGAAATAGCCAAGCAAGACCCTATTTAAGGGCAATTGGGTGTTGAGCAACAAATACTGACCTTTTATCAGTGACACCCATGTCCCATGAATGAAATAAAAACTCTCTAAGCATTAACGCATCTTAATTTTTTTTTCTTTGTTTGTTTTAAAACAGCTAAGTATCCAGAGATGAAGTCTCTCATGACTCCAGACCCTCATCTGAAATGGATTGTAAGTGTGATGGTTCTCTTCCAGTTTGTCTCTTGCTACCTGGTGAAGGACTTGTCCTGGGGCTGGCTGGTGTTTTGGGCCTACGTTCTGGGAGGATGTGTCAACCACTCCCTGACTCTCGCCATCCACGACATCTCGCACAATGTGGCCTTTGGGAACAAGGCGGCCAAGTGGAACCGCTGGTTTGCCATGTTTGCCAACCTGCCCATCGGGATGCCTTACTCCGCCTCCTTCAAGAAGTACCACATTGACCACCACCGGTACCTGGGGGGTGACGGCCTGGACGTCGACGTGCCCACCGAGTTCGAAGGCCGGTTCTTCTGCACGCCCGCCCGCAAGCTCCTCTGGCTCTTCCTTCAGCCGCTCTTCTATGTTCTGCGGCCGTTGTACGTCAACCCCAAACCCATCACACAAATGGAACTGATCAATGCTGTTGTCCAACTGGGTTACGACCTCTTCATTTACTACATCTGGGGCCTGAAGCCCATCTTTTACATGTTGGCAGGTTCCATGTTGGGCATGGGCCTTCATCCGTTCTCTGGACACTTCATTGCAGAGCACTACATGTTCCTGAAGGGATATGAGACCTACTCCTACTACGGGCCCCTCAATTGGTTGACCTTCAATGTGGGATATCACATGGAGCATCATGACTTCCCCAGTATCCCTGGAAGCAAGCTTCCCCTGGTAACTGCTACTTTCCTCCATTGGCTGTTTTGTTTTTCCATTACCAATTATGGTTGGCATGACTGGGCAAGCTTGATTAAGAGCCTGCACTCTGAAGCCAATGGGGATGAACCTTTGGGGGGGAGAGAGCTTATGGAGCTAGATTGGGCCTCCCTTGTAGTGTTTGCCCTGATTTTCATGGGTGGGGTGTCAGTCAGGGCAATGCTTTACTCCAGTGGGCATTAGCCACCCTGAGGCTGGAGTGAGGGGTGGGCTTGTTTGGCACTCCAGCTGTGCCCTCCTTGAGGGAGGAACAGGATTTGTCTGGTCTGTGGTGGCTGGTTTCTCAAGTAGTCTGCATCTAGGATGAAAGACTCTTTTGGACAAGAGGAAATGGTACCAATCTACAAGTGGTCACAGTCATGAAGGTGCTGGTCATTAAACATTATCTATTGCAATCCTGTTTTCCAGCACCTGGCCCACCATCTGTATCCTCTGAACACCTGGTGTTCCAAGTGCTCCCCTAAATACTTAATGTCTTGAATTCCTTCCTCTACCACCCTTCACAAGCAGTGAGTTCTAGATCCACCTCCCCACCCTCTGAGTGCAATAATTCTTCCTCTAATCCCCTCTTTAAAAAAAGAAATCTATTGTCCCTGGTTCTTGGTCTCTGTACTGAAGGAAGACCGGCTGTTTGTGTCACTTCAACACTGCCTGCTCCAAAGGAAACACAGTCCAGCCAACCTACAAACCAGGAGCAATGGTACACCTGCTCTTCCATGTCTGTAAGATCATGGCTTATCTGTGTTTAACCTCAACATTACCAACACCCCCACCCCCAAACAATCTTTCAATCTTAGTCCTACATCCAGTCTCACTTTGTAGCTATATAATCACTGTCAGGTAGTTGAAGCTCTGTCTCTGTCTTCACTCGGGGGCCCCCCCCCCCCCCCACTCTCATTAGAGAGATGACCAGAGGTGTCTTAACTCTAGGACCAGCATGTCGCTGGCAAGATGTTGAGAAAGTGGGACTTTTTTTTGTAACCTCAGCTGGTGTGAGAATTGAATGCACACTGTTGACATTACTAGGATGGCATGGCTGCATCACAGCACCAGGGACTCTGGTTCGATTCCAACCTCTGGCGACTGTGCAAACACCACATGGACATTCTCTGTGTGGGCTTCCTCTGGGTGTTCCCACAGTCCAAAGATGTGCAGGTTAGAGTAGATGGGCCATGGGAAAATTGTCCCAGTGTCCAGGGATGTGTGGGTTAGGTACATTAGTCAGGGGGAAATCTATAGTAATAGGATAGAGGAATGGGTCTGGATGGGATCATCTCCCAGACCATCCATAACCTCATCACCTCAGGGGATCTCCCATCCACCGCCTCCAACCTCATAGTCCCACAACCCCGCACCTCCCGCTTCTACCTCCTGCCCAAAATCCACAAACCTGACTGCCCCGGCCGACCCATTGTCTCAGCCTGCTCCTGCCCCACTGAACCCATCTCTGCATACCTCGACACGGTCCTGTCCCCCTTAGTCCAAGAAGTCCCCACCTACATTCGGGACACCACCCATGCCCTCCACCTCCTCCATGATTTTCGCTTCCCCGGCCCCCAACGCCTTATCTTCACCATGGATATCCAGTCCCTGTACACCTCCATCCCCCATCACTAAGGCCTCAAAGCCCTCCGCTTCTTCCTTTCCCGCCGTACCAACCAGTACCCTTCCACTGACACCCTCCTTCGACTGACTGAACTGGTCCTCACTCTGAACAACTTCTTTCCAATCCTCCCACTTCCTCCAAACGAAAGGAGTAGCCATGGGCCCCAGCTATGCCTGCCTCTTCGTAGGATATGTGGAACAGTCCATCTTCCGCAGCTACACTGGCACCACCCCCCACCTTTTCCTCCGCTACATCGATGACTGTATCGGCGCTGCCTCGTGCTCCCACGAGGAGGTTGAACAGTTCATCCACTTTACTAACACATTTCACGCCGACCTCAAATTTACCTGGACCGTCCCAGACTCCTCCCTCCCCTTCCTAGACCTCTCCATTTCTATCTCGGGCGACCGAATCAACACAGACATTTACTACAAACCGACCGCCTCCCACAGCTACCTAGACTACACCTCCTCCCACCCTGCCTCCCCTATAAAAACACTATCCCATATTCCCAATTCCTTCGTCTCTGCCACATCTGCTCCCAGGAGGACCAGTTCCAATACCGTACAACCCAGATTGCCTCCTTCAAAGACCGCAATTTCCCCCCAGACGTGATCGACAATGCTCTCCACCGCATCTCCTCCACTTCCCGCCGCCTCCTCCCTTGAGCCCCGCCCCTCCAATCTCCACCAGGACAGAACCCCAGTGGTCCTCACCTACCACCCTACCAACCTCCCAAATACATCATATCATCCGTCATTTCTGCCACCTCCAAACAGACATCACCACCAGGGATATATTTCCCTCCCCTCCCCTATCAGCGTTCTGAAAAGACCACTCCCTCTGTGACTCCCTCGTCAGGTCCACACCTCCCACCAACCCAACCTCCACTCCCGGCACCTTCCCTTGCAACAGCAAGAAATGCAAAACTTGTGCCCACACCTCCCCCCTTACTTCCCTCCAAGGCCCCAAGGGATCCTTCCATATCCGCCACAAATTCACCTGCACCTCCACACACATCATTTACTGCACCCGATGTGGCCCCCTCTATATTGGGGAGACAGGCCGTCTACTTGCGGAATATTTCAGAGAACACCTCTGGGACACCCAGACCAACCAACCCAATCACCCCGTGGCTCAACACGTCAACTCCCCCTCCCACTCCACCAAGGACATGCAGGTCCTTGGACTCCTCCATCGCCAGGCCATAGCAACATGACGGCTGGAGGAAGAGCACCTCATCTTCTGCCTAGGAACCCTCCTACCATAAGGGATGAACTCAGATTTCTCCAGTTTCCTCATTTCCCCTCCCCCCACCTTGTCTCAGTCAAATCCCTCGAACTCACCACCGCCTTTCTAACCTGCAATCTTCTTCCTGACCTCTCCGCCCCCACCCCACTCCGGCCTATCACCCTCACCTTAACCTCCTTCCACCTATCGCATTTCCAACACCTGTCCCTCCTCCCTACCTTTTATCTTAGCCTGCTTGGCACACTCCTCATTCCTGAAGGGCTTGTGCCCGAAACGTCGATTCTCCTGTTCCTTGGATGCTGCCTGACCTGCTGCGCTTTTCCAGCAACACATTTTCAGCTCTGATCTCCAGTCCTCACTTTCTTCTCTTGGAGGGTCGGTGTGGACTTGTTGGGCCAAATGGTCTGTTTCCACACTGTGGGGATTCTATGATTACTGTGCATTGCAAACTAACCTCATTTTTCCAACCCCCCCCACCCCCCAAATTTCTTCTGCACCCTCTCTGATTATAATCACATCCATCCTAAAGAGTAGATAAATCCCACCAGCTGAGATGTTTTGATGGGTTGAGGAGGAGATTCAAAATGTGAGTTGTGCCAAGTGGAATAATGGAGAATTCTCACTTATCTCTTTCTATCTTTTTTAGGTTAAGAAGATCGCCCCAGAGTTCTATGAGAATCTACCTCAGCACACCTCCTGGCTTCGAGTCCTCTGGGATTTTGTCCTCTGTGACTCCATTGGGCCATTTGCTCGGGTCAAGCGGGTGTGTAAGCTGGTGAAGGAGCAGTGAACCTTGTGTGCGGAGCCTCTCGGGGCTGGTCATCTTCCCCCACCCACTCCCCATCACCAATTGTTTAACGAAACAGTAAATGATTATTTATAAAGTTTCACCTGAAACCAAACTCTGGCCACTCTGTCCCTCCGTCAAGGAAACCAACCATGTATTTTTAGGCTGGGGGCTGACCAGTCATACAACTGTGTATATTGCTGGGGGTGGCAAATTCTCAGTCCGTTTTAACTGTCCAGAGACGATAAAGCTAGACCCTTCCAAACTGGAGCCTGGGAAAATCTATTTTGAAATATATAACACTGGGGCACGGGACTGGAATGTTGTTTCTGGGAGTAATTTGTTAGGATAAGTTGTCACACTGACGTACATAGTGACTACACTATGACTGCAGCGTCTCCACTCTGCATCAACTTGTATCAGGAAGGAGTCACTTTGTCTTATGTGGCAGGGCCTTGGGGGAGGGGGCTGTGTATTTAAATGGTAACTCTCTCCAAGCCATACTGGAGCAGTGCCCTTAAACGATAGACCCCTTCAGCAGTTCACAATATGGCATCTCAAACCTAGGCTCACAGTCCAGAGCACTGGTGACCCCCATGGAGAGGGAATCATGGTGGTGTCAGTGACTGGTCTTTGGTGGGGAGGGGGGGAAAGAGGGAGAAACTGCAGTCCCACTTCCAGTGGGATCTGAGTAATAGGGCACACAATTAGCTGGAAAACACATCTTTACAGAAACCCAGTTGGGTGAAAGAGCCTGTAATGTCACCATATTGTTTGACTGCATCAAGCACATCAGGTGTTGTCATTCTCACCACTTTCTTTTTAAGATTTCTCTTTCTATTAGGAAGCGGGTGGATCATGTTTGACTTTTTTATTAAAAAGGTGGGATTAGTCACCATTATCGAACACACCCAAGATCTTTGTGTGTAATGTATGAGGTAAAGGAACAGGCCAGTTGAAGATTGTGTTTTGTGGTCCCATTTACTCCCACCCTCTAAGCAAATGGCAACTGAGCGGAGGCTGAATTCAGGTCACTGCAGTGGATTAGCCACTGCTTCTCGTTTTTAATCAAGTTTTTTGAATGTGATTTAGGAATATTTGTAGGATTGGGGGTGGAAGAGGGACGTTTTTTACAAAAAAAAAGTCGAGTTGACATTCTCTTATTTTAAACTGTTGTGAAATCATTAAAATGAAAATGGATCTTATATGTAAGTGATAGTGTTTTGTTTTGGCAACAGACCGGGTCAAATCACGTGGCACTAGAAAAGCACAGCAGCATCTGCAGAGCAGGAGTTGATATTTCGAGTATTCTCCAGGAATGCTACCTGACCTGCTGTGCTTCTCCAGCATCTGTATTCCTCACGTATCTCTTCCTCATCTCCAACAGGACAGACTTGGCTGATTAGGCTCTGATCCAAAGGGTCAATGCTAGTTTACTGTTCCTCCAATTCTGTTCTCTTGCCCTCCCTTTTGGAAAGGAGAGATTCTCAAATTCATAAGGATACTGGATGGAAAGAAGCCATTTCCTGCTTTTAAGAAAGATTTTTAAAAAACAAGAGGGCACTGAGTTAATGCCTTTTTGCAAAGAAGGAAATGTGATTTTTCTTAAAGTTCATTCATCAACTGGTTGGACCGATGGTTTTTCCCCTTTCCTAATTATCCAGCAGGCAGTTAAAAGTCAACCATACTTTTGTGGGTCTGGACTAAGTCAGAATTCTCACCACACCAAAAGCTTGGGATTTCAAACAACATTCTTTCGAGAGTGCTGAAAAGCAACATTACAAACTTTTTTCATTGCACTCATTCAAATGTGTGTGTTTGGGGGGAGGGGGGGAGCTGGAAAAGCACAGGTCAGGCAGCATCCAATGAGCAGGAGAATTAACATTTTGGGCATAAGCCCTTTATCAGGAGATCCTCTGTTCCCTGACCTGTGCTTTTCCACCACCACACTCCCCTCTGCTCTCCATGATCTCCAGCATCTTCAGACCTCACTTTTTCTACTCATTCAACTGCGTGTGCCAATGAAGGCTATTCTGGTCACCTTGTGAGACTCACCTTTTGCCCATTCAACACCAGCATCCCATGCATTGTGGCTCTGGATAAAGTGAGGGTGGCAGATTCCCCAAGGGAGACCTGTTAATAGATGTCATTTTCTATTAATTGTTTTGTGATAGTCAGTGGACTCTAATGCCAGACTCTGAATTTAAATTCCACCGTGGCAGGATTTGAAGCTGGGTTCCCTAGAACATTGTGTGGGGCTCTGGGTTAATAGGTTGACGATAATAGCAAAGGGCCATTACCCGAGTAGTTTAGGTCTGGCATGTACTACTGGAATACAATAATCAGCCACTCTGAATAACCTGCAATTCCACACACTGGTACCATAAAGAATTAGGTGATAACTATATTTTTAAGATTTATAGCTCAGGTTGATAAGTTAGCTTGTTGAGCTGGAAGGCTTACTTTCAGACATTGTCACCATGACTGGGTAAAATCACTGAGTCTCTGGTGAAGTGATGGTGGTATGTCCCACCTCTCTATTTATAGGTCCTGGTTTTTTTTAAGGTGGGTGATGTCATTTCCAGTTTTTTTTTTCCCCAAGGGAAGATCGATGGGATCTAAGTTGATGTGTTTATTGATGGAGTTCTGGTTAGAATGCTATGCTTTATCATGTGTGACTTAGTTTCACCTGTCCTAGGCTGTGTTGTCCCAGTCAAAGTAGTGCCCTCCTTTGTTTGTATGGAAACTAGTGATCTTGGGTCATGTCTTTTGGTGACTAGTTGGTGTTCATGTTTCATGCCAGTTTGTCCGATTTGCGGTGTTTAACAGTTCTTGCATGGTATCATGTAAATGCTAGTAGTATCTAGTGGATCCTTTAGGTTCACTAGTTGCTGTTTAAGTGTGTTGGTAGGTTTGTGGGCTACCATGATGCCAAGGGGTCTAGCAGTCATTTTGATATATCTTTACCTTACATCAATGTGGCTATAGTTTTTGGTTGCGTTGTCTGCTTGTTCGGGTTTGAATTGGCAGATTGTGTTTTATTGGGTGTATAGTGTGTGGAAGAGGCAAGGGTGTGTGTGTGTGTATTTCTCTTCAAATGTGCAGCAGAATGATTTGAGATGGGGAGATCCTTTCTCAGGTATATTCAAGGCCAAAGGGTAACTAGGGAGAACAGGGGGCTCCTTTTTAAAGATTTGAGGCCATCTACATGCAGAACCACAGATCGGGATCCAAAACAAATATTCCACATCAGTATTTACTGTGGAGAAAGCAAGGGAACATGGAAATAAATATTGATGGCTTAAACAGTCCACGTTACAGAAGAAATGCTGGAGTTCCTAAAACTCATAAACAAAGATAAGCTCCCAGGCCACTGCAAAGTTAAGGATGTTTATATCATCTCCAGCCATGGATGAGGTGCCAGAAAACTGGAGGGTGACTAATGCTATACCATTATTTTAAAAAGGCTACAAGGAAAAACCCCAAGGAACTATATACCTTTTTCGAGTCTGATGGCAGTGGTGGGTATGTTGTTGGGAGGGGATTCATATGCATTTGGAAAGGCAAGGACTGATTTGGGATAGTCAGCATAGCTGTGTGCGTGTGTGAAATGAGATGATAGATCATGTCAACATGGGCTTTAGCAAGGCTCCACACGGTAGACTGGTTACTAAGGTTAGATCGCATCAGATCCATCAACCAGGCCATGCCAACTGTAATCCCAAACTCACCTAGTCTCACCTGCCTACTCCTGGTTCATATCCCTCCAAACGGTGGTTATGCCTGAACTTATCCAAATGTCTTTTAACCACTGGGACCTTAGTTGCATTCTCAAGGTTTCTACCCATTAATCAGTGTAAAAGTTGCCCCTCACCTTAAAAATATGCCCAGAATCTTGAAATCCCCCATTTACCTAATGTTAGGTGGAGGGGTAAATGTAGGGGTTGCCTACATTTGGTCTGGGTGGGTTGCTCTTTGGAGGGTCGGTGTGGACTTGTTGGGCCGAAGGGCCTGTTTTCACACTAAGTAATCTAAACGCTTTCCCTGGAGTTCCACAGAGGAGTGTACCCTAAACCCACCCTTCCCCAGATAATCTCTCCAACATTGAGAGGTTCCACCTTTGCCCTGTGCAGGACAAAGTAACAGTAAGTTGTGTGAGAGATGGTGGCTGTATGCGTACTATATGGAGACTTACCCTACAGAGGCAACTGCAGCAGTCCAGATGCCTGGGTGGGAGGTGGGGGGTGGGGGGAGGGGTTTACCACTGCTCCCTGTGCAGGATACTAGCAGCAGCTCAGACTTTTAAATGCCTTTAGTCCAGGGCTTGGAGTTTTTATTGATTTATCCGAATGAAATAGTTCCTGCCCCTCCCATTCAGATCAGAGGTTCCCCTGCCCAGAGGGAACCTCTATTAGCCAGCATTAGATCATCTGAATTTTAGATTATCCAGCAAGATTTCAATGCTCAGCTAAACTTATCTGGCATTTGATCATCTGGAATTCAATTAACCAAACTATCAAAACAAAAACATCAAGGTGACCTTTTCAAGCTAAAGATGTGAAATGTTGAGGGTTATGACAATTTGGAAGTCTGACAGAAGGCAAATAATTTTTTTTTTCCCCCAAGGCATGATTCTTGATTAACAGGGGAATTGAGGGATAGCACAGGGGGGTCTTACGATAATGTTCCACCTTCTCCATCTGGTTGGTTAGAAAAATTATCTCCATTTTAAAAGCAGGGTATTTGGGGAAGTTTACAGCAGAAAATAAAAAAAAAACAATTAAGAAAAATCAGCAACAAGACTACTGCTGAATCAAACCAAAACCTGTTTATATTTCAGTATAAAGGCATCCAGTGTTTACACTTTATATATAAAATAAGAATGTAAAAAAAAGCCAATAAAATGGACATCCTGCAGAATGGCCCAGTGCCAGTATTGAATGACAGAGAAAGCGACATTCCCACATTTCGGATAAGTGGATCTTGGGGCACATTTCCCATCTTTTTACCCTCAGCACACCACACCCACCCCAGGCAAAGCTGCACAATTGGCACAAGGAAAAGATGCAAGAGATGTGGGTCCCTCCAGGCAGGACAGACTGCCCTCAACTTTGCACAGTCAAAATTTATTTTACTTAACCGCCAACCTGTCCAGATTCCACTCCATGGTGAACGATCCTCAGGGGGGGCTCCCTTTCAGATTGTGACTCACCTCATTACACAGACTGCCTTCCCCCTCCGACCCAAACACTAGACTAGAAGGTGTCAGCCAATGAAGGGTGAGGAGGGCAAGCCCTTGGTTGCCTGGTTCTTTCCCACCATCCCTTGCCCCATGTCATTCTTAAGTGACAAACCATTTCAGGAACATCAAGCTGGGGGGGCATGGGGAGGGGTGGTGGTGGTGTGGGGGAGCTTTCCCCACCCCCTCAGTCAGCGATTGCCCTTCTATCCCCTACCCCCAAACTCATGAAAAAAAAAGAGGGAACGCTGACTTCATGAATACCCATCCCTAGGAATTTGAGATGGGGGGGGGGGGGGGCACAGCACACAAAGGGATCAAAAATAAACCCCACCCCCAAAGGTTTGGGGCTTCAGAATCTATATCAGGCCCCACTACAGGCTTTATTGCACCCCCTCCCCCACCCACCTCCTTCCCCAAGACAGTGGGTAGAACTGGGTTGGCACAGAATCCCTTTACCCCACCCCTAGACACAGACACAAGGTCAAAAAGGTTCTTTTATATCCAATCTACTCAGAGTCCACCATTCCCAATACTGTTGATTTAAAGCCATCCCGATTCCCAGACACGTCAAGTGTCTGAAATTTTTGCGTCAATAATTTTTTTTAAACTTCCTCGACATCTAAACACCAATCCTCCCACCCAACTCATCCCCGCCAAAAAAATGAAATTCACGGACTGGAGTTAAACAAAAACTGGAGAGAGAAGAAAATATTTGGATTGAAAAAAAAATAATTCCGGAGGTTTCTCAGGGAAATACAATCTCTCAAAAGCCTAGAAGATCGAAGCCGACAAACCCTTCACCGCCGTTTTAATAATTTTCTTTTGAAGGAATAAAAAAAAAATAAAAATTAAAGAAATTCCCCTCTCGACAATCAAAGCAAAAATGCCCCGGGGGGGCAAGACAGACAAATTTAAAATTTATTCAGGAAACTGGGGAAAAAAAAAAGGTGTTTAACACCCCCCCCCCCCACCCACTTCCTCTGAAATTTAATTTAAAAAAACTTTTTTGTGGGTGTTTTATTTTTGGAAACACATCCCTCCGCACTGACCGGCCAATGGGGTGGGGGGGCGAGTGGACTTGGTCTCCAATTCGTCTGGTCAATACTGTCCCAACTTCAGATGCACTTCCATGCCCACCCCACCCCAACCCCCCCCTCTCCACCCTATCCCCCCGCAATCCCCCCCCCCCCGAAAATCCGAGCCGTCCTCCGAACTGGAAAACTATGTGGAGCTCAGGCGCTGTATCTCTTGCCGAACAGCTGAAAAAGAAGAAATAAAAAGAGAGAAAACTTGAATTTGTAGAGCGCCTTTCAGCACCCATACGCCTCACTGTTGACAGGGTGGGGGGTGGAGAGAGCTATCCATAGACCGTGATGTAGGCGGTGCGGGGCATGGAGTCGTACAGCACAGAAACAGACCCTTCGGCAGAACCCGTCCGTGCCGACCAGATATCCCAACCCAATCTAGTCCCACCTGCCAGCACCCGGCCCGTATCCCTCCAAACCTTTCCTATTCATATACCCATCCAAATGCCTTTTAAACGCTGTAATTATACCAGCCTCCATCACTTTCTCTGGCAGCCCATTCCATACACGTACCACCCTCTGTGTGAGAAAGTTGCCCCTTAGGTCCCTTTTATATCTTTCCCCTCTCACCCTAAACCTATGCCCTCTAGTTCTAGACTCCCCCACCCCTGGGAAAAGACTTTGCCTATTTATCCTATCCATGCCCCTCATGATTTTATAAACCTCTATAAGGTCACTCCTCAGCCTCTGACGCTCCAGGGAAAACAGCCCCAGCCTGTTCAGCCTCTCCCTGTGGCTCAAATCTTCCAACCCTGGCAACATCCTTGTACATCTTTTCTGAACCCTTTCAAGTTTTACAACATCTTTCTGATAGGAGGGAGACCAGAATCGAATGCAGTATTCGAAAGTGGCCTAACCAAAGTCCTGTACAGCCGCAACATGACCTCCCAACTCCTGTACTCAATAATCTGACCAAGGAAAGCATACCAAATGCCTTCTTCACTATCTTATCTACCTGCGACTCCACTTTCAAGGAGCTATGAACCTGCACTCCAAGGTGTCTCTGTTCGGCAACATTACATATACCGTGGTTCGACCCATGATGCCGTTCGGGAGGGAATTCCAGAATTCTGACCCAGAGACACTGAAGGAACGGTGATTTATTTCCAAGTCAGGATGGTGAGTGGAGGGGAAGTTGCAGGGGATGGTGTTCCCATATATCTGCTGCCCCTTGTCCTTCCTGATGGAAGTGGTCGAGGGTTTGGAAGGTGCTGCCCAAGGATTTTAGTGAATGTCTGCAGTGCATCTTGGAGATGATTCCCTTCAAAATCCTGGAATTCCCTCCCTCAGGGCATGGTGGGTCTACCTACAGCACACGGACTGCAGCGGTTCAAGGCAGCTCACCCCCACCTTCTCAAGGGGGCAGTTAGGGATGGGGTTATAAATGGTAACCCAGCCAGCGATGCCCATGTCCCATAAATGAACAATTATAAACCATTATTGTCGACCATTAGTTAAACAATGTCAGGATCATGAAGACTAGGCCACTTGGTGATGCCCCCCCTGGTCAAATAGCCAGTGGAATTCCTGACCCACAAAGTGCCGGCTGACACTTTGACTGTACCTGGATACCAATGCCAGGGAATGGTGTTGCCTTGGCGGGAAGGGGTTGGCTAGTGGAAGGTACAGGGACCACGCCAATTCAATGGAAAAGGCCAAACTGTCAGAACGACACTGCAGGCGGCCATCTGGCCCAGAATCCCCCTGCTGACCCTTGGAAAGTGACCAGTAGCCGCAAGGGCAAAATTAGGCCATTCAGCCCATCGAGTCTGCTCAATGAGACAAAAAACCCCGCAGATGCTGGAATCCAAGGCGGACAGGCAGGAGGCTGGGGGGACACACAGCAAGGCAGGCAGCATCAGGAGGGACAGGCAGGAGGCTGGGGGGACACAGCAAGCCAGGCAGCATCGGGAGGTGGAGATGTTTCAGGAGTGAAGGTGGTTTACGCCCAAAACGTTGACTTTTGCAGCTTCTGTTGCTGCCTGCCTTGCTGTGTTCCCCCAGCCTCCTGCCTGTCCCTCCTGATACTGCCTGCCTTGCTGTGTTCCCCCAGCCTCCTGCCTGTCCCTCCTGATGCTGCCTGCCTTGCTGTGTTCCCCCAGCCTCCTGCCTGTCCCTGATGCTGCCTGCCTTGCTGTGTTCCTCCAGCCTCCTGCCTGTCCCTCCTGATGCTGCCTGCCTTGCTGTGTTCCCCCAGCCTCCTGCCTGTCCCTGATGCTGCCTGCCTTGCTGTGTTCCTCCAGCCTCCTGCCTGTCCCTCCTGATGCTGCCTGCCTTGCTGTGTTCCCCCAGCCTCCTGCCTGTCCCTGATGCTGCCTGCCTTGCTGTGTTCCTCCAGCCTCCTGCCTGTCCCTCCTGATGCTGCCTGCCTTGCTGTGTTCCCCTAGCCTCCTGCCTGTCCCTCCTGATGCTGCCTGCCTTGCTGTGTTGACCCAGCCTCCTGCCTGTCCCTCCTGATGCTGCCTGCCTTGCTGTGCTCCTCCAGCCTCCTGCCTGTCCCTCCTGATACTGCCTGCCTTGCTGTGTTCCCCCAGCCTCCTGCCTGTCCCTCCTGATGCTGCCTGCCTTGCTGTGTTCCCCCAGCCTCCTGCCTGTCCCTGATGCTGCCTGCCTTGCTGTGTTCCTCCAGCCTCCTGCCTGTCCCTCCTGATGCTGCCTGCCTTGCTGTGTTCCCCCAGCCTCCTGCCTGTCCCTCCTGATGCTGCCTGCCTTGCTGTGTTCCCCCAGCCTCCTGCCTGTCCCTGATGCTGCCTGCCTTGCTGTGTTCCTCCAGCCTCCTGCCTGTCCCTCCTGATGCTGCCTGCCTTGCTGTGTTTCCCTAGCCTCCTGCCTGTCCCTCCTGATGCTGCCTGCCTTGCTGTGTTGACCCAGCCTCCTGCCTGTCCCTCCTGATGCTGCCTGCCTTGCTGTGTTGACCCAGCCTCCTGCCTGTCCCTCCTGTTGCTGCCTGCCTTGCTGTGTTCCCCCAGCCTCCTGCCTGTCCCTGATGCTGCCTGCCTTGCTGTGTTCCCCCAGCCTCCTGCCTGTCCCTGATGCTGCCTGCCTTGCTGTGTTCTCCCAGCCTCCTGCCTGTCCCTCCTGATGCTGCCTGCCTTGCTGTGTTCCCCCAGCCTCCTGCCTGTCCCTGATGCTGCCTGCCTTGCTGTGTTCCCCCAGCCTCCTGCCTGTCCCTGATGCTGCCTGCCTTGCTGTGTTCTCCCAGCCTCCTGCCTGTCCCTCCTGATGCTGCCTGCCTTGCTGTGTTCCCCCAGCCTCCTGCCTGTCCCAGATGCTGCCTGCCTTGCTGTGTTGACCCAGCCTCCTGCCTGTCTGCTGCCCAATTAAATCAGGATAAACCACAACTCCACTTTGTTGCCTTCTCTCCTTGAACACCCGATTTCCCCCTCCCCCAAAAAAGCGGAATGAGACAAAGAGAGGAGTCAAAAAGTGGTGGTGGGGGTGGGGGTGGGAATGTCAGTCACTGATCTGCTGTCAGCTACTACCTGCGATGATTTCATCCTTGACTTTCTGCAGCTCTTTCTTCACGTCCTCCAGCAGCTCCTGCAGAGACAGAGAACGTGAGAGTCAGAGAGAGAAGGAAAGAGAGAGTTAGAATGAGAGAGGGAGTGGTTCAGGTGGAGAATGAGCATGTCAGGGAGAGACAGAGACACAAGACCAGCGCCTCAAAACGACACACAGGTCATTCCAGTCAGAGTGAAAAGGAATTGTATTTGTATAGCACCTTTGCTGATCCTGGAGTTTCCCCAAAGTGGTTTACAGGTAATGAAGCATGTTTGAGGTTTGGTCCCTGCTGTAGGAACCAGAGCAGCCAGGCTGTGTACATGAAACTGCCACAAACAGCAACATGACAGAAAAATACAGATTGTCCCTGAAACCAACATCGAGAGAGCAGCTTTGAGATCGGGAGATCGCGTTGGTATATTTCAGTGGGACCTTCCCCAGCTGAGTGGTGAGACCAGACGGGGCTCCGAATGATCGACTCACTCAGGCAGACAGCTCCTCTGACAGTGTAACACTCCCCCCAGCCCCGCACCGGGATAGTGAGACAGTGCAGCACCCCCCGCAGCACTCCCCCACAGCCCCGCACTGGGACAGTGCGACAGTGTAACACTCCCCCACAGCCCCGCACCGGGACAGTGAGACAGTGCAGCACCCCCCGCAGCATTCCCCCCCAGCCCCGCACTGGGACAGTGCGACAGTGTAACACTCCCCCACAGCCCCGCACTGGGACAGTGCGACAGGGTAACACTCCCCCGAGCCCCGCACCGGGACAGTGCGACAGGGTAACACTCCCCCGAGCCCCGCACCGGGACAGTGCGACAGGGTAACACTCCCCCCAGCCCCGCACCGGGACAGTGCGACAGGGTAACACTCCCCCCAGCCCCGCACCGGGACAGTGCGACAGGGTAACACTCCCCCCAGCCCCGCACCGGGACAGTGCGACAGGGTAACACTCCCCCCAGCCCCGCACCGGGACAGTGCGACAGGGTAACACTCCCCCCAGCCCCGCACCGGGACAGTGCGACAGGGTAACACTCCCCCCAGCCCCGCACCGGGACAGTGCGACAGGGTAACACTCCCCCCAGCCCCGCACCGGGACAGTGCGACAGGGTAACACTCCCCCCAGCCCCGCACCGGGACAGTGCGACAGGGTAACACTCCCCCCAGCCCCGCACCGGGACAGTGCGACAGGGTAACACTCCCCCCAGCCCTGCACCGGGACAGTGCGACAGAGTAACACTCCCCCCAGCCCCGCACCGGGACAGTGCGACAGAGTAACACTCCCCCCAGCCCCGCACCGGGACAGTGCGACAGAGTAACACTCCCCCCAGCCCCGCACCGGGACAGTGCGACAGGGTAACACTCCCCACAGCCCCGCACTGGGATAGTGAGACAGTGTAACACTCCCCCCCAGCCCCGCACTGGGACAGTGCGACAGTGTAACACTCCCCCACAGCCACACACCGGGACAGTGCGACAGTGTAACACTCCCCCCAACCCCGCACCGGGACAGTGCGACAGTGTAACACTCCCCCACAGCCCCGCACTGGGACAGTGCGACAGTGTAACACTCCCCCCAGACCCGCACCGGGACAGTGCGACAGTGTAACACTCCCCCCAGACCCGCACCGGGACAGTGCGACAGTGTAACACTCCCCCCAGACCCGCACCGGGACAGCGCGACAGTATAACACTCCCCCCAGACCCGCACCGGGACAGTGCGACAGTGTATCACTCCCCCGCACCGGGGCAGTGCGACAGGGTAACACTCCCCCCAGCCCCGCACCGGGACAGTGCGACAGTGTATCACTCCCCCGCACTGGAACAGTGCGACAGTGTATCACTCCCCCACAGCCCCGCACTGGAACAGTGCGACAGTGTATCACTCCCCCACAGCCCCGCACCGGGACAGTGCGACAGTGTAACACTCCCCCACAGCCCCGCACCGGGACAGCGCGACAGTATAACACTCCCCCACAGCCCCGCACCGGGACAGCGCGACAGTATAACACTCCCCCCGCACCAAGGAAGGAGGGAAGTGAACGGGCTCCCCCAGACCCCTGGAGCTCAGTGTCCAATGGAGCCACCAGTAAAGCAGCACCATCCTCCACCCCCCCCCCCCCCCCCCCCTCACCCGAGCCAGGGGATCAGTACCTGTCTCATCCTGTCTGCGTCGGTATCATCTGATGTTGCGTCGTTGCTCGTGGGAGTGGATTTGACCCTGGGGGAGAAACAGGCAGGAAACATCAAACCATCAAACTGAGGGTCGCCTTAACACTGGAGGGGCATTGGGCGGGGGCAGGTGGATCAGTGCAAGAGGGTACGGGAGGGGTGGACAAAACAGCTCACTGACTGAGTACACCCACTTAACACGAGGCAGGAGGGAGGAGGAGGAGACAGGGAGAGGGGAATGGGTCAGGATGGCAGGGACTGCCGTGTATCCTGGGCCTGGTCTGAGGTGGGGATGGGGGTGACAGATGGAAAACAGGAAATAGTCAGTCAGTCAGTCTCCTGCCACTCCCAGAGGGTCAAGGAGAGACCTAGGGGCTGCTGGGGGTGCAGACAGCGATGAGAGTCAAGGGCTGAAGGACGAAGAACAATTAGAGAGGGGGGAGGAGTGAAAGGAAGAAGATATTCCCGTAGCAACTTCCACAATCGAGAGGCATCCCACAGAATTTACAACCAATAAGGCGATAGGTTTGGAACACAGTCACTGCCGTCGCGTCAGAAGCACAGTAGCCATTTTGAGCACAGCAAGCTCCCATGTACAATAAAGGGAATAAGCAGCACATTTGTTGGTTTGACAAATAAACAGGAGAGAAAACTTCCCTTTGCCAGCTTGGAATGGTTTTCAACAGGTTCCACATGTGGACCATAGAGGGTGGGCAATACCTCAACTGGAATACTGACCCTCCGACAGCGCGGCGCTCCCTCGGCGCTGACCCTCCGACAGCGCGGCGCTCCCTCGGCGCTGACCCTCCGACAGCGCGGCGCTCCCTCGGCGCTGACCCTCCGACAGCGCGGCGCTCCCTCGGCGCTGACCCTCCGACAGCGCGGCGCTCCCTCGGCGCTGACCCTCCGACAGCGCGGCGCTCCCTCGGCGCTGACCCTCCGACAGCGCGGCGCTCCCTCGGCGCTGACCCTCCGACAGCGCGGCGCTCCCTCGGCGCTGACCCTCCGACAGCGCGGCGCTCCCTCGGCGCTGACCCTCCGACAGCGCGGCGCTCCCTCGGCGCTGACCCTCCGACAGCGCGGCGCTCCCTCGGCGCTGACCCTCCGACAGCGCGGCGCTCCCTCGGCGCTGACCCTCCGACAGCGCGGCGCTCCCTCGGCGCTGACCCTCCGACAGCGCGGCGCTCCCTCGGCGCTGACCCTCCGACAGCGCGGCGCTCCCTCGGCGCTGACCCTCCGACAGCGCGGCGCTCCCTCGGCGCTGACCCTCCGACAGCGCGGCGCTCCCTCGGCGCTGACCCTCCGACAGCGCGGCGCTCCCTCGGCGCTGACCCTCCGACAGCGCGGCGCTCCCTCGGCGCTGACCCTCCGACAGCGCGGCGCTCCCTCGGCGCTGACCCTCCGACAGCGCGGCGCTCCCTCGGCGCTGACCCTCCGACAGCGCGGCGCTCCCTCGGCGCTGACCCTCCGACAGCGCGGCGCTCCCTCGGCGCTGACCCTCCGACAGCGCGGCGCTCCCTCGGCGCTGACCCTCCGACAGCGCGGCGCTCCCTCGGCGCTGACCCTCCGACAGCGCGGCGCTCCCTCGGCGCTGACCCTCCGACAGCGCGGCGCTCCCTCGGCGCTGACCCTCCGACAGCGCGGCGCTCCCTCGGCGCTGACCCTCCGACAGCGCGGCGCTCCCTCGGCGCTGACCCTCCGACAGCGCGGCGCTCCCTCGGCGCTGACCCTCCGACAGCGCGGCGCTCCCTCGGCGCTGACCCTCCGACAGCGCGGCGCTCCCTCGGCGCTGACCCTCCGACAGCGCGGCGCTCCCTCGGCGCTGACCCTCCGACAGCGCGGCGCTCCCTCGGCGCTGACCCTCCGACAGCGCGGCGCTCCCTCGGCGCTGACCCTCCGACAGCGCGGCGCTCCCTCGGCGCTGACCCTCCGACAGCGCGGCGCTCCCTCGGCGCTGACCCTCCGACAGTGGGAGTGCTCACTGCTGAGCGTGCGCAGGTGGCTCAATGAAGACAGACAGACGTTACATCACTTCCAACCCTGTCTTTGCCCCAGCACAGAGACCAGAAGCTAAAAGCTGTTTGTGCAGAAGCTTTTTAGCACTGAATGCTGAAATAATCGCGAGTTAAATCCTGAGGGAGAGGTACCAGAGCTGGCCAGGGACAGGGGCATGGCTGGGGGGTGCAAGGTGACCAAGGAGGGTGGGTGGCTCCCATCTGACTGAGCAACATTGGGTTGCTGCTGCCTGACAGCGCCTCTTCATGGTCCTGGAGGACGGTGAACCCCTCCCGCTGTCACCATCAGCAAATTGGTGCGTTGGGTTGATGGAGAGACAGCCAATCGCCCAACAGGACACAGTCTGAGAGAGTCAACCCTTGGAGTGGTCGTGAACCTGGAAACAATGGCCAAGGGCTAGAGCTATGGCCCACTGCAACACCTCCCCCCACCACCCAACTTGGAGACTGCAGGATGTGGGAGCTCGCCATTGACGCCCACCAGCATCCCACACAAACCCTCATCACCAGAATCACCTGAAGGTCTCCCACCAGACCCCAAAACAAAACATTGCAAACTTCTCCACCTCACCCCCGGCTGAGATAAAATGGGAGCCATGGGGCCTCTGGTCACAAATTGGATGGTTGGGGGGGTGGGGGACAGAATGGACAACCAGGCAAATGGACAGTTGGCCACATAGTGGACGACTGCAGTGCTGACCCCTCCCTCAAATCTTTAACCCTCAGTTGCAACAGCGCCAGCAAAGTGCCGACAGACAACGATTTGAACGTCAGGTACCTAGGCTGAGTGCCAGCGTGTGAACTGCTTGAGGAGTCTGTCGTCTTCAGCATGGAGTTACCTCTGCAGAGCGAGAGAGAGGTCAAATCGAGGAAGCAACATGGGAGAGATAGAGAAAAAAAAAACACCCACAAAATTCACCGAGAAACAGAGGCAGACGCCAGAGGCCTTGCCTGGATTCTGAACGTTGACCACACCCAACGGCCAAACCGGCTGTGGATCCACCGACGCAGAGTACCCAGCCCAGTCACATGCTCAAAACTGACCAATGGGGCTTCACTGACAATCAACCAATCACAGCCTCAGCTCCATTTCAGATTCCAGTTTCTCCAAACTGCATTGCCACCTTTTCAAATAGAAATCAACCACATAACCTCCAACCCTCTACACTCTTCATCCTTGCTCCCCTTCGGGTGGCATGATGGCTCAGTGGTTAGTAGATACTGCGCTTATGTCATACAGTCGGCAAAGAGAGACCCTTCGGCCCAGCCAGTTCATGCTGACCATAATCTCAAACCAAACTAGCCCCACCTGCCTGCTCCTGGCCCATAACCCTCCAAACCTTTCCTATTCATGTCCTTATCCAAATGTCTTTTAAATGTTATAATTGCACTCAAATTCACCACTTTCTCAGAGTTCATTCCACACACTAACCATCACAATTTGTCTCTCTTGTCTTTAAATCTCCTAGTCTTACCCCCTTGTCTTGAAATTCCCCAGCTTCAGGGAAAGACAACTACCATCAACTCTATCGATACCTCTCATTATTTTATAAACTTCTATCAGGTCGCCCCTCAACCTCCTACCCTCCAGTGAAAAAGATTCCAGCATTTCTTTCCAACTCAAACCTTCCATACCCCGCAACATCCTGTCGTGAGTTCAGTTGAGTTTCTGGTCAACGGTAACCCCTCAGCATGTTGATAGTGAGGGATTCAGTGACGGTAAACTCCGTTGAATGTCAAGGGGCAATGGTTACATTGTCTTATTAGTGAAGAAGTTAAAAATCTCTCAACACCAGGTTTAGTCCGACAGGTTTATTTGGAAGCACTAGTTTTCGGAGCGCTGCTCCTTCATCAGGTGGTTGTGAAGCGACGCTCCGAAAGCTAGTGCTTCCACAATAAAACTGTCGGACTATAACCTGGTGTTGAGAGATTTTTAACTTTGTCCACCCCAGTCCAACATGGGCACCTCCACATTATTGGTGATGGTCATAGCTTTGCATTTGTGTGGCATGAATATTACTTGCTGCTCGTCACCCCAATCCTGAGTATTGTCCTGATCTGGGTGAAGGGACTGCATCCAGAAAACTACAACAAAACATAAACCAAGTTGATATCTTACCAGGTGGGGCTGTGCAGGCCATGCTCTGGGTGGGAATGGATGTGGTAATGGGCCCCGGGAGGATGATGTGGACAACCACACACTACCAAGCCTGTGATCTATGCTTCCTCCTAATATCATCGTCAACTGACAGGAACAGGCCATTCTACCCCTTTGAGTCTGCCCCCCACCATTCAACACAATCATCCAACTCAGTCCCTTGTTCCCTCAATACCCTTTGAATCCCTTGGTCTGCAAGAACTGTAACCAATTCCTTCTCGGAAACGTTCAAACGTTTTGGCCTCAAATGCTTTCAGCGAGACAGAATTCCACAGAGGACAGCTCTCTGGGGGACAAAATGGCCGCACTTCACAACCAGCTGAAGGTGACCTTTCACCCCCCTCCTCCCACCTGACCCAAATGTGACACTCACCTGGAGACTGACGAACTGGGCTTTTCCCAAGGTCTCTTCACCGATTCTGAAAACAAACGAGGGGAAAATCAGAACACCCTTTCACCTGGGAGCTGCTTTATCCAATGAGAATCAAGTCAAGGTGCACAGTTTCCACGGAAACCGGGCAACACTCACCTTTAAGAGAGACGTGACACCAAAGTGTCTCATCTTGCTCCACCCCCTCAGGATACACAGGCAAGAATGCCAAATTTCAAAGCAATTTACACCGTGGCGAAAAGGGTGATGATTGGTCGACTGTTACCAACAAGGAACAAGGGTACACCACTCTGCCCTTCCAGCCTGGTAACCCATTCAGCAAGATTATGGCTGATCGGATTTTAACCTCAGCTCCACATTTCCGGACATCCTCCCACCGATAATCTTTCACTCCCTCGGTCATCAAGAATTGATCTCCCTCAGTCTTCAACATAATTGAAGATTCTGCACTCGCTGCTTTTGGAGGAGGAGAATTCCAAAGAGTCTCATAATCCTCAGAAATAAAATATTTTCTCATCTGTTTCCAATGGGAGCCCCCTTATTATTAAGCAGTGACGCCTCGTTCCAGACATGAAACTGGAAAAGCACAGCTGCCAAGGAGCTGGAGAGTCAACCTTTCGGTCAGATGCTGCCTGAACTGCTGTGTTCTTCCATCTATCGGCTCCGGCCTCCAGCATCTGCAGCCCTTCCTGTCTCCCAGTCCTACATTCTCCCTCAAGAGGAAACCCCTTTCCACATCCAACTGGCCAAGTCCCCCCACAGGATCTTAGGTGTAACATTTTCACACAGAGGGTGGTACATGTATGGAATGAGCTGCCAGAGGAAGTGGTGGAGGCTGGTACAATTACAGCATTTAAAAGGCATCTGGATGGGTTTATGAATAGGAAGGGTTTGGAGGGATATGGGCCAAGTGCTGGCAAACGGGACTAGATTGGGTTGGGATATCTGGTCGACATGGACAGGTTGGTCGGAAGAGTCTGTTTCCGTACTGCATGACTCTATATTTCAATTCCGTCACCTCTGACTCCTAAACTCCAGAGCATTCTGGGGACCCGGGTTCGAATCCTGCCATGGCAGATGGTGGTTAGATTAGATTAGATTCCCTACAGCATGGAAACAGGCCCTTCGGCCCAACAAGTCCACACCAATCCTCCGAAGAGCAACCCACCCAGACCCATTCCCCTAACTAATGCACCTAACACTACGGGGCAATTTAGCACGGCCAACCCACCCTGACCTGCACATCTTTGGACTGTGGGAGGAAACCGGAGGAAACCCACGCAGACACGGGGAGAATGTGCAAACTCCACACAGACAATTAGCACTGCTGCTTCATATTAGCAGGGACCTGGTTTCGATTCTAGCCTCGGGCGACTGTCTGTGTGGAGTTTGCACGTTCTCCCCGTGTCTGCGTGGGTTTCCTCCGGGTGCTCCGGCTTCCTCCCACAATCCAAAGATGTGCAGGTTAGGGTGGATTGGCCATGCTAAATTGCCCCATAGTGCCCAGGGATGTGCTGGTCAGGTGCATTAGTCAGGGGAAATAGGGTAGGGGGGAATGGGTTACTCTGTGGAGGGTCGGTGTGGACTTGTTGGGCCTTTTGGCCTGTTTCCACACTGTAGGAATTCTGATCCATTGACAATTGTCAGGAAACCCATCTGGGTCACTAATATCCCTCAGGGAATGAAACTGCCATCCTTACCTGGTCTGGGCCTACACGTAACTCCAGACCACAGCAATGTGGTTGACTCTTAACTGTCCTCTGGGCAACTAGGGATGGGCAATAAATGCTGACCTAGCTAGTGACGCCTTCATCCTGTGAATGAATAAAAATCAACCCAGGTTCAGCCTTTCCTCAGGAAGCAATCCACTCATGCCAGAGATTGGAAGGTAGGTAAATCCTCAGAGATGCTTCCAGTACACAGTCATCCATTCCCTCATCAATGCCCTAGGACGGCACAGTGTGGCGAGAGCAAGAGCAAGAGCGCGAGAGAGAGCGCGAGACCGAGAGAGCGCGAGAAAGCCCTGAAGAAAAGCAGTTCCCCCAAATATATTCCACTCCAATGCAACTCTCGGGTTTCGGCTTACACCCAGCCCCACCTCCCTCACTGGCTTACCATTGGTAAGCCCCCCCCCCCCCACCGACAAAACAACTGGGCCAGGACTGATGGAGGTGACTCACAAACACAGAGGCCATTCAGCCCATCCAATGCCATGACTCATCCACCAGGAACAACACCCAGGAGATAATCCACAGTGTGTAAACAGGCCATTTGGCCCAACAAGTCCACACTGACCCTCAGAACAGTATCCCACCCACACCCATTCCCCTATTATCCTGCATTTACCCCTGACTAATGCACCTAACCCACACATGCCTGGACACTACGGGGCAATTTGGCCAACCAGACTCACTCTTATAACCTCTTATTTCCCAGAGCTAATCCACTTCGCCTGAACATCCCTGGACACTATGGGGCAATTGAGCACGGCCAATCTGCCCTATCCTGCACACCTTTGGACTGAGAGAGGAAACCCACGCAGATACGGGGAGAATGTCAGTGTGGAGTATGCAGAATCATCAGAGGCTGGAATCGAACCTGGGACCCTGGGGCTGTGAGGCTGCAGTGCTAACCACTGAGCCACCACACCATCCACTGCCAGGATAGGCAGGACGGTGAAGAAAACACCGAAGAATTTTTGATTTGATTCCATTGTTTTAGATTAATCATACAGCACGCATAGAGACCCTTCAGTCCACCCAGTCCATGCTGAACACAGTCCCCAAACTAAACCAGTTCCACCTATCTGCTCCTGGCCCATTTCCCTCCAATCCTTTCCTATCCACATACTTATCCCAATGCCTTTTAAACCCTGTAACGGTACCCACACCCACCACTTCCTCTGGAAGTTCATTCCACACACTGAAAATATTGCTCATGTCCTTCCGAAATCTCTTTCAAAAATATGCTCCCCCCAAGTCTTCAATACCCCCACCCTAGGGAAAAGACACCTGCCATTCACCTTATCGATTCCCCTCATGATTTTATAAACCTCTATAAAAGGTCACCCCTCAGCCTCCCACGCTCCAGTGAAAAGTGCTCCAGCCTATCCAGCCTCTTCTTATAACTCAAACCTCCCCCCCCATTCCTAGCAACCTCCTGGTAGATCGTTTCTGAATCCTCTCCAGTTTAATAATATCCTTCCTACAGCAGGACGACCAGAACTGGGCACAGTGCTCCAGCAGAGGTCTCACCAAAGTCCTGTCCAACTGCAACATGACATCCCAACTCCTACACTCAAAAGATCTGAGCCGTGAAGGCAGGTGCGCTAAATGCCTTTTTAACCACCCTGTGATGCAACTTCAAAAGAATTATATAACCAGAACCCCTAGGTCCCTCCGTTTTACAACACCCCCCAAGGTCCTGGTTAGGGTGGGGAAGCATTGAAAATGGTGGCAGTGGAATAAAGATTGGAGCCGTTGGGACCTCAACATAAGACTGTCCAACAAACAAAAGGAAATCTGGAAAAATTGCTGCTGGATGGTCCATATTGTGGATGAAGTAGAGGAGCCAAGTCAGGAAACTTGGGTCTTTGCTGTTCCTCAAATCAGCACTTGGGGGTGCCCAAGAGCAGCTGAGACAATGTTTCTCTGAAACTGCATCCAACATGTGACAGTGTGGAATAGAATAGAATCCCTACAGTGTGGAAACAGGCCCTTCGGCCCAACAAGTCCACACCGACCCTCCGAACAGTATCCCACCCAGACCCATTCCCCTACTGTATTACTTTATGTTTCCCCTGAATGATACACCTAACCTACACATATAGCTGGACAATGTCAGGTTATTTCCCGTCGCCAATCCACCCTAACCTGCACGTCCCTGGGCACTAAGGGACAATTTAGTATGGCCAATCCACCCTAACCTGTACATCTTTGGACTGTTTGAGGAAACCGGAGCACCCGGAGAAAATCCACGCAGACACGGGGAGAATGTGCAAACTTCACACAGACAGTTGCCAGAGGCTGGAATTGAACCCAGGTATGGAGTACAGGAGTTGGGAGGTCATGTTGCGGCTGTACAGGACATTGTTGGAATATTGTATACAATTCTGGTCTCCTTCCTATCGGAAAGATGTGAAACTGGAAAGGGTTCAGAAAAAATTTACAAGGATGTTGCCAGGGTTGGAGGATTTGAGCTACAGGGAGAGGCTGAATAGGCTGGGGCTGTTTTCCCTGGAGCGTTGGAGGCTGAGGGGTGACCTTATAGAGGTTTATAAAATCATGAGGGACATGGATAGGGTAAATAGACAAAGTATTTTCCCTGAGGTGGGGGAGTCCAGAACTAGAGGGCATAGATTTAGGGTGAGAGGGAGAGAGAAAAGATTTAAAACAGACCTAAGGGGCAACTTTTTCACACAAAGGATGGTGTGTGTATGGAATGAGCTGCCAGAGGAAGTGGTGGAGGCTGGTACAATTACAACATTTAAAAGGCATCTGGATGGGTATGTGAATAGGAAGGGTTTGGAGGGATATGGGCCAGGTGCTGGCAGGTGGGACTAGATCGGATTGGGATATCTGGTCGGCATGGACGGGCTGGATTGAAGGGTCTGTTTCCGTGCGATACATCTCTACGACCTCCTGAGTGAAAACATTTTCCCTCATGTCCGTCTGAAATGTTCGGCTTCGCATCCAGAGACTGTGCCTCTCTCTCTTCCCCTCTCTCCCTGCCACCCCAACCCTCCCCTCTCTGCATGCTGACCCTATCAGAGTCATCCTCAGACCTGTCTCTTCATTGTTCCACACTCTGGAGGGAATTGGCTAAGATTACTCAGCGTCTTCCTCAAAAAGGACAAATCCCTCATCCCGGGAAACAGTTCACAAACAAAGATGGGAGGGTAGGTGCAGACTCAATGGGCCGAACAGCCTCTTCCTGCACTGCAGGGGGTTCTATAATTATGGAAATCAGAAACAACAGCAGAAACTGCTCAGAAAACCTCAGCAGTTCTGGCAGCATCTGCGGAGACAGAGAGAGGGAAACAAAGTTAACGTTTCTGAATACTCACTCGACCCGAAAGACCAACTCTGCTTTCTCTCCACGGACCTGCCGAGTTTTCCCAGCAATCTCTTTTTTTTTTTGTTAACAATGGTCTTTCGCTGTGGCTTCTCCAGTCAAATAAGATCGGGCCCCCTTCAGCACCACCCATCAGTGCGAAACGCCCCCCCCACCCCCCCCTCCCAGACGGTCAGCACCCACCTAACCTGGGACAAGGGAAAACGCAAGGAAGCAGAGTGTCTGAAAGTGGAGAATTGAAGCATACCGCTGCTGTGCACCGTCGTCACTTTGGTGACTGTGTTGGTGTCTTCCTGGAGAGAAAACACATTAAACAACGGGGTTAAACAGAGAGATATTCAATACAGAGCAGACTGCTCAGCCCCACCCAATCCCCTCACACCTCCCCCAACTCATATGAGGCCATCAGTTCTCACACACACACACACACACGATGCCAATTAACTTCCTTCAGGCCCATAGTTCCCTCCAGATTTCACTTCGCCCATGGATGCCCCATTCATTCAGCCCTTACCATCCCAACAGCCCCCTCCCTCCAAACCAGGCCATAACAAGCTTCACATCATATCACCTCCCTCCCTCCCTCCCACTGGGGCTCACTCAGCAATCCCACAATTCCTGGTCAAGCGCCATGACGATCTCAAAATCCCTCGGTTTGCCTCCAAATCACTACCCCCTCCTGATCTCAGCCTACGTCGCCCAGAGGTCGCCAATTCTGCTCGCCCCCCACCTTCCCCCCCCCCCCCCCCAACCCACCGAAACACACAAACCCCACCCTGCACCACCCCCCAACCCCGTCACTTACGCTTGGCTCATCGTCTTTCTTCGCTGGAGGCTTCTCGGACACTTTCCGTCTGCAGCGAAAGGGGGAGACTGGGGTTAACGCGGAGAGGTAGAGTGGCTTTGGTTAGCAACATGCCACTACCCCACCCCCTTCCCTCCACTGGCACACACACCCCTGTATCCAACCTACTCTCCCCTTCCCTCCCTCACTCCCCCAATGGGCGAGTCCACCCTCCAGGTCACTGGTCCAACATGAAGGCGAGGAAAGTGGATGCAAGTTACCCCCTGCGTTCTTCACACAGCACCATGTGGTCACTGGATTCCCACTGGGCCACAGGCTCTCCCCATACACTCCACCCCACTAGGCCGCATTCCCCTCCCCCACTGGGCCACAGGCTCTCCCATCCTCCACCCCACCAGGCCGCATTCCCCTCCCCCCTCTAGGCCACAGGCTCTCCCAATCCCCCCCTGCCCCACTAGGCCACATTCCCCTTCCCCCTCCACAACTCGGCCACAGCCTCTTACATCCCCCACCCCACATGGCCACCTCCCCAGGCAACAGGCTCTGTCGGCTGTGGTGGGATTTGAACCCAGATCCCCGGAATGTTACCTGGGTCTCTGGATTAACCCCTCGCCCTAACGTAGGGACAGGCAATAAGCAGCTCTGCACCTCGACAAAAACGAACTGCCGCAGGCAGTAGAATTCCTGACAGGAAATCGCAAGGCCCCACCCTGTCGATCAGCCCAGAGACTCACCTTCGTGCCAACATGGCGCTCATCTCCTCCATCAGCCCTCCTCCTCCACCTCCACCTCCTCCTCCTCCTCCTCCCCCCCCTCCCCCGCCACTATTCTTGCTGCTGTCACTCCGGGGGCTGGAGCTCCCACTCGCGCGGGCGTTGTCCTCAGCCTGGGAGGGGAGGTGGGGGGGGGGGGGGTGGGGTGTGTGGGGGGTGGGGTGGTGCGAGAGAGACATACACAGCCGAGACGTTAGAATTCACCAAACGGGGAATCATCTCAGAGAGACTGAGCGCTCTTTCCTGCTGCCCAAGACCCATTGCCCCAGTCACCCCTGACAGACCCTGCACAGCAAGATCCCAGATATAGGTGCTCCCCTCACCACAGGTGAGGGGGCGGGAACACTGCCCACTGTTCAGACCCCAAATCCTCCCCAAGGCCAACAGCCCTGGATTTACTGGGGAGGGGGTGGGGCCCTGACCTTGTCACTGTTTGTGGGAGCTTGCTGTGCACTTATCCTTCAACAGCGACTGTATCTTCTGTTTTTTAGAAAGCGATAAAGCATTAAAAGACTTGTGAACAAAACACAAAATAGCATCAGTAGGCCATTTGGCCCCTTGACAGGGCTCCGCCATTCAGTATGACCATGGCTGATCATTGTCAAATCTTTGCCCTAAAAAAGATCACAAAAAAGGAAAGTTTCTCACTTGCAGTTTTTTCCCCTAAGAAAATGCGAAACTAACTTCAAGACTTTGCATCAATAGTGAAGAAATTAATTTTTGATTACTTGGATGAGAAGAACTATTGGGCCAGTTAACGTGGTAACCCTTAACCTGGAAGCAGTGCCCACAAAGAGGAAGTTCCTGTTCCCACTCTTTCCCCATACCCCTTGATCCCTTGATCCCTTTATCCCTCAGAACTGTATCTAACTCCTTGGAAATATTCAATGTTTTGGCCTCAACCACTTTGTGGCAGAGAATTCCACAGGCTCCTCCACTCTCTGGGTGGAGACGTTTCTCCCCATCTCAGTCCTTCCCATATCCTTCGACCGTGACCCTCCCTCCCCGGTTCTGGACTCCTCTGGTCACTGGGAACATCCTTCCTCCTGCCTTTACACGGTCGTAGAGTCACAGAGATGTACAGCACAGAAACAGACATCCAACTCGTCCATGCCGACCAGGTATCCCAAACTAATCTAGTCCCATTTGCCAGCACCCGGCCCATATCCCTCCAAACCCTTCCTATTCATATACCCATCCAGATGTCTTTTAAATGTTGTAATTGTACCAGCCTCCACCACTTCCTCTGGCAGCTCATTCCATACACGTACCACCTTGCGTGTGAAAACGTTGCCCCTTAGGTCTCTTTTATATCTTTCCCCTCTCACCTTAAACTAGTCCTGTTCAAATTTTATTGGGATCTATACATTTCCAGTGAATGTATCTCCCCTCAGATGCCACGCCAGCCACCCTAGGAATTAGTCAGAGAGTCTGGTGTATCGAACTGGCCGATTTCCTCCAGTTACACTGTTTCAGCTCCCATTGAATCATATGGCACAGGGCAGGCCATTCTGCCCATCAAGTCTGCCTAGTCCAGTTAGAATTTTATAGGTTTCCACTAAATCCCAAACCCTCACCAAACGCATCCCCCCCAACGACCTCAAATCAACTCAAACCCAAGTACAAAGAGTCTGAACTGATCAAAGTCAACATCCAGAGGGGGGGGGGGTTCGGCAACAGCGCACTGTGGATTATTTAACGGCAGAGAGTGCCACGCTAAAGCTCCCCCGCTGGCAGCGAATGCACACCCCCTCCCCCACCGTCCCCATCACACACCACCCCCCTTGCCCCACCTGTCCCCACACCCCTACCGTCTCTCCCCAACCTCCTGTCTCACCCCATTCGCCCTACCCCTGCTCCACACCCCCATCACCCGTCCCCATCACTCACCCGTGCCACCTTCTTCAGCTTGGCTGCCTGCAGGGCCTCAGCGAGACCGCCTCCGGAACCACCCCCCAACTGGCCAGAAGGGGGCGGTAGCGGTGGAGCAGGGGGAGGCCCACTCCCCGACAGCGGAGGCGGGGGTCCGGGAGGCGGCGGTGGCCCCGGGGGAGGTGGGGGTCCAGGTGGGGGTCCAGGCGGGGCAGGGGGCCCCCCGGGTGGGGGTGGAGGCCCAGGCGCTAGGAAACGAAGAGCAGGTGTTGGTTACGACGTCCGCTGACCCTCCACTCCCCCCTCCCTCCCCGCGACAGGGTGGGGGGGGGGGGTCTGTTTGGCCCACCCAGCCGATGTTGGCCCCTTCCTTTCCCAAAGGGGCTGTGCTGGCTGTGGAGCCGACAGCAGGGAGCACACACAGCACACGAGCAACTACTGCGCCTGAGGGGCTCCTCCATCTCAGCAGGAGCCCAGCTCCTCGTTCAAGGCGCAGAGAGGGTACATCTACCCTCACTCCCTCCCCCACAGTCAGAGCCCCACTCGGTACACTGTGTAAAAGGCATAGGATTCACAAAACTAGTCAGGGAGGGAGGAGGAGGGCGGCGAGAGGGAAGGGGGGAAGAGGGAAGGGGGGGGAAGAGGGAAGGGGGGGGAAAGAGGGAAGGGGGGGAAAGAGGGAAGGGGGGGAAAGAGGGAAGGGGGGGAAAGAGGGAAGGGGGGGAAAGAGGGAAGGGGGGGAAAGAGGGAAGGGGGGGAAAGAGGGAAGGGGGGGAAGAGGGAAGGGGGGGAAGAGGGAAGGGGGGGAAGAGGGAAGGGGGGGAAGAGGGAAGGGGGGGAAGAGGGAAGGGGGGGGAAGAGGGAAGGGGGGGAAGAGGGAAGGGGGGGAAGAGGGAAGGGGGGGAAAGAGGGAAGGGGGGGAAAGAGGGAAGGGGGGGAAAGAGGGAAGGGGGGAAAAGAGGGAAGGGGGGAAAAGAGGGAAGGGGGAAAAGAGGGAAGGGGGAAAGAGGGAAGGGGGAAAGAGGGAAGGGGGAAAGAGGGAAGGGGGAAAGAGGGAAGGGGGAAAGAGGGAAGGGGGAAAGAGGGAAGGGGGAAGGGGGAAGGGGGAAGAGGGAAGGGGGAAGGGGGAAGGGGGAAGAGGGAAGAGGGAAGAGGGAAGAGGGAAGAGGGAAGAGGGAAGAGGGAAGAGGGAAGAGGGAAGGGGGAAGGGGGAAGGGGGAAGGGGGAAGAGGGAAGGAGGAAAAGGGGAGGGGGAAGAGAGGAAGGGGAGGTGGGAGAAAAGAGGGAGGGAGGGAGGGGTGGAGGGAGCACAACTTTGCGAGTCTGGCAACAGTGCCATGGTGGTGAACATTTGCGAAGCACTGCATCTGACGGCACTACATAAATGCAAGTTGTTCAGGGGCGTGAGCCAGGTCAGTCTGACGCTGGGTGTCTGACAGGAAGCAGGGAATTACATCCACTCTCAGGGATTTACAATTTAAAAGAAAAAGGAAATTGCTCTCCTGAACAGTCAGACGCTGGGAGATACACAACTCGCCAACGGGAGCCCCTCCCAAGTGGGGGCTCAGCTTAGACCAGGAGCTTTAACCGACGCTCTCACACTTTAACCCCCCCGCGCAATGCCCCTCAACCCCCACCCTGTCCTCCTCCTCCTGAGGAGAGGTTTTGTCATCTGCCTTCAGGAAACAGGATAACCAAAGAGGACAATCAGGCCATTCGGCCCATCGACTCTGCTCTGTCGTTCAATGCAATCACCGCTGATCCCCCACCGAGGCCTCTCATTCCCGCACACTTCCCAGTATCCGCCTGAGATTTCCCAGTGGGCAAGTGCTGCGTATGGGGGCCCTGTCCCCCAAAACAACCCCTCCACCTCCCTCCAGCCCGCGGGCGACTGGAGCCCCACCGTGAGGCAACAGTGCCTCCTGGCTGCACCGTACCTGCACTGCGCCTCTCCTGCTGTTCGCGTTCCTGCTCCAGTCGCTGCTGCTCCAACCTCTGCTGCTCCAGCTGCTGCCTGTACGTTCACGGGATAACACGACAGAGACGTTGGAAAGGCCAGAAACCCTGAGCTACCCACTCTCCCACCGAACCTCCCCACTCACCATACCGAGGTCAGAATGGGGGACCCAATGGTGAAACCCATCTGTCCCCCTATTACCCAGTGTCAGGGCAATTAGGTTAGCCTCCTGTGTATCACAATACGAGTCTCTGTAGGGATTCTATGATTCCAACAGCAGACGGATGGAAAGATGGTGCAGGGTGAGTCATGAATTTATAGAATTCATTGCCAGAGAAGGTTGGAGGCCAGGTCACTGAGTTTATTTAATACGGAGATAGATGGGGTCTTGAGTATCGAGGGGGTCAAGGGTTGTAGGGAGGAAGCAGGAGAATGGGATAGAGAAACTTATCAGCCATGATTGAATGGTGCAGCAGGCTTGATGGGCTGAATGGCCTAATTTCCGTCTTGTAGATGCTGCAGACAGAATCGAGGTGTAAAAACTCACTTTACAAATTTCAGAGACTAGAAGTCAAACTGGTGTTTTTAAAAATCACTCTCAGGATCTAGGCGAACATTTATTGCCTGTGTCTGATTGCCCCTTCAGATGGTGGTGGTGAGCTGTTGGTTAAACGATGAGGAGCAGAAATTAGGCCATTCAGCCCATTGAGTCACTCTGTCATGCAATCATAGAACATAGAACAGTACAGCACAGAACAGGTCCTTCAGCCCACGATGTTGTGCCGAACATTGATCCTCATGTATGCACCCTCAAATGTCCGTGACCATATGCATGTCCAGTTGTCTCTTAAATATCCCCAATGACCTTGCTTCCACAACTGCTGCTGGCAACGCATTCCATGCTCTCAACTCTGTGTGTAAAGAACCCGCCTCTGACATCCCCTCTATACTTTCCTCCAACCAGCTTAAAACTATGACCCCTCGTGTTAGCCATTTCTGCCCTGGGAAATAGTTTCTAGCTATTGACTCTATCTATGCCTCTCATTATCTTGTACACCTCAATTAGGTCCCCTCTCCTCCTCCTCTTCTCCAATGAAAAAAGTCCGAGCTCAGTCAACCTCTCTTCATAAGATAAGCCCTCCAGTCCAGGCAGCATCCTGGTAAACCTCCTCTGAACCCTCTCCAAAGCATCCACATCTTTTCTATAATAGGGCGACCAGAACTGGACGCAGTATTCCAAGTGCGGTCTAACCAAAGTTTTATAGAGCTGAAACAAGATCTCATGACTCAAACTCAATCCCCCTGTTAATGAAAGCCAAAACACCATATGCTTTCTTAACAACCCTGTCCACTTGGGTGGCCATTTTAAGGGATCTATGTACCTGAACACCAAGATCCCTCTGTTCCTCCACACTGCCAAGAATCCTATCCTTAATCCTGTACTCAGCTTTCAAATTCGACCTTCCAAAATGCATCACCTCGCATTTATCCAGGTTGAACTCCATCTGCCACCTCTCAGCCCATCTCTGCATCCTGTCAATGTCCCGCTGCAGCCTACAACAGCCCTCTATACTGTCAATGACACCTCCAACCTTTGTGTCATCTGCAAACTTGCTGACCCGTCCTTCAATCCCCTCATCCAAGTCATTAATAAAAATTACAAACAGTGGAGACCCAAGGACAGAGCCCTGTGGAACACCACTCGCCACAGACTTCCAGGCAAAATATTTTCCTTCTACTACCACTCGCTGTCTTCTGTTGGCCAGCCAATTCTGTATCCAGACAGCTAAGTTCCCCTGTATCCCATTCCTCCTGACTTTCTGAATGAGCCTACCATGGGGAACCTTATCAAGTGCCTTGCTGAAGTCCATATACACCACATCCACAGCTCGACCCTCATCAACGTTTCTAGTCACATCCTCAAAGAACTCAATAAGGTTTGTGAGGCATGACCTGCCCCTCTCAAAGCCGTGTTGACTGCATTTAATCAAGCCATGCTCTTCCAGATGGTCATAAATCCTATCCCTCCGAATCCTTCCTAACACCTTAAAGACGACAGACGTGAGACTTACTGGTCTGTAATTGCCGGGGATTTCCCTATTTCCCTTCTTGAAGGGAGGAATTACATTTGCTTCTCTCAAGTCCTCAGGTACGCAAGGTGGCGAAGCAATTGCATTTCTCGTTTCCCAAAGCAGCCGAGGACAAATCTGGTCCGGGCCTGGCGACTTGTCAATCTTAATGTTTGATAAAATTTTCAGCACATCAGCTTCCTCTACCTCTATCCATTCCAGCATGCACACCTGCTCTTCAAAGGTTTCATTCACTACAAAGTTCGTTTCTTTCGTAAAGACAGAAGCAAAAAAACTCATTTAGGGCTTCCCCTACCTCCTCAGACTCCACACACAAATTGACTGATACGTTTCTCAACCCCACTCTCCCACTTTCTCCCCATGACTCTTGATACCCAAGAACCTGTCTCTGTCTTAAATACACTCAATGACCTGACCTCTACACAGCCTTCCGTGGCAATGGGTTCCATAGATTCCCCACTCTCTGGCTGGAGACGTTTGACCCACAATGCTATTCGTGGCGGAATTCCAGCATTTTGGCCTACTGAGGGAACAGTGATGTATTTCCAAGTCAGGGTGGTGAGTGGAGGGGAACTTGCAGGGGGTGGTGTTCCCAAGTGTCCGCTGCCTTTGTCCTTCTACATGGAAGTGGCCGTGGGTTTGGAAGGTGCTGCCAGAGGACCTTTGGTGAATCTCTGCAGTGCATCTTGTAGACTATTCCCTTAGATTAGATGGTCTACAGTGTGGAAACAGGCCCTTCGGCCCAACAAGTCTACACCAAAGCGCTGAAGAGCAACCCACCCAGACCCATTCCCCTGAATGATACACCTTACACTACGGGCAATTTAGCCTGGCCAATCCACCCTGACCTGCACACCTTTGGATTGTGGGAGGAAACCGGAGCAAACCCACGCAGACACGGGGAGAATGTGCAAACTCCACACAGACAGTTGCCCGAGGTCGGAACTGAACCCAGGTCCCTGGCGCTGTGAGGCAGCAGAGCTAACCACTGAGCCACCGGCAAAATCCTGGAATACTCTCCCTCAGGGCATTGTGGGTCTACCTACAGTAGATGGACTGCAGTGGCTCCAGAAGGCAGCTCCCCCCCCAAGGGGGCAATTAGGGACACAGCATGGTGCAGCATAGAACATAGAAAAGTACAGCACAAAACAGCCCCTTTGGCCCACGATGTTGTAATGTAAAATATAGTAACTTAACCTACGCGCCCCTCAACTCACTGCTATCCATCTGCATGTCCAGCAGTCGCTTAAATGTCCCGAATGACTCTGCTTCCACCACCACAGCTGGCAACGCATTCCATACATTCACAGCTCTCTGCGTAAAGAACCTACCTCTGACATCTCCTCTATAACCTTCCTCCTAATATCTTCAAACTATGACTTCTCGTACCAGTCAATCCTGCCCTGGGGAAAAGTCTCTGGCTATTGACTATCTATTCCTTTCATTATCTTGTACACCTCGATCAGGTCTCCTCTCTTCCTCCTTCTCTTCAGAGAGAAAAGTCCGAGCTTCTAGAGAGTGTTTAAAGGAACAGACACAGTGAACACAACTCAGGGCTCTCAGGAGGTTCTGTTAACTCTTTCTTCCCCCTCACGGACCGTGATCATAAAGCCAAGTATGATTGCCAAGTTTCAGACTCAGTTCCAGAGACAGAAGAAATGTTACCACACCCCCTGCTGCAAGGGACTTTGCTTTCAGGAGCACCGGGGCATTCAGATAATTGGAACGCAGAGTGAGAGGTCGGGATCTAACCAGATTAGATGCCACGCAGCCATTCAGCACTGACAGTGCACTCTCCAGAAGATTAGATTGCAGGGTCTGAAATCCGGATTAATCCCGAAATTTTAATAAAAGGGGAGAGTGAACGAGAGGGAGCAAGTGAGAGAAAGGAAGACATTGCTGGAATTGCCATCCGGTGTGGTGTAGATCCTTCCCCACCAGGCCTTGCCCCAGAGCCTTTCCTGGTGGCCTGTCCCCACCAGGCTCCCCCACCCCCCTCCCCCGCCCCCCGTCCCCGAGCTCAGGGCCTGCCCCACCAGGCCTTTCCCCAGAGCCTTTCCCGGTGGCCTGTCCCCACCAGGCTCCCCCACCCCCCGAGCTCAGGGCCTGCCCCACCAGGCCTTGCCCTAGAGCCTTTCCCGGTGGCCTGTCCCCACCAGGCTCCCCCCCCCCCCCCCCCAGCCCGGGGCCTTGGGATTTCTTAGAAATCGGCTCCAAATCAGCCTCACCTCCTCTGCTGTTCCAACTCCTCCGCACTTGGTCCATTGTTCACCGGCCGTGGGGCAGCAGTTCCTGTACAGGAGAGAAGGCAGGGTCACACAAACCAAACAGAGATTTTGAGAACAGGACACTCGATCTGAAATGTTAACTCTAATTTCTCTCCACAGGTGCTGCTAGACCTGCTGAGCTTTTCCAGCAATTTCTGTTTTTACTTACAGCATTCGCATTTTTTCCCGATTTTAATTAGCATTTTCTGCATTGTGTTCTATGGACTTGTATAAGGTGGGACTTATCTGGATAGCATGCAAAACAATACACGGGACAATAATAAATCAAATTCAATTAAATTAAACGAGGGGGATGACGCAGGGTTCATCTCTCAACTTCCTCAGTTCCCTCCAAACTCTCCTCACGCTGTCTTCTGCGAGGTGAATGATGATGGTCTTTTCCCCAGGGTAGGGGAGACCAAAACTACAGAACATAGCTTTAAAAGATGAGAGGGGAAAGATTTTAAAAAGGGAGCCAAGTGGCAACTTTTTCAGGCAGGGCCTGGTTTGTGTGTAGAATGAGCTGCAAGAGGTGGTGGTAGACGCAGGTACAGTTACATTTAAAAGGCATCTGAATAGGGAGGGTTTAAAAGGGATATGGGCCAAGTGCTGACAAATGGGACTAGATTAATTTAGGATACCTCGTTGGCATGGACAAGTTGGGCTGAAGGGCCTGTTTCTGTGCTGTATGACTCCATAGTGCAACACAATGTTTGATCACTTCAACTTCTCAAGGGCATGGGGCTCAAGACATAGGAGCAGATGTAGGCCATTCAGCCCATCAAGTGTACTCTGGCATTCAATAAGTTCGTGGCTGATAGGTTAACCCTCATTGCCACCTTGCTTTCTTCCTCTTCCCCACAACCCTCGGTTCCCTTCCCCATTAAATGTCTCCCTCAGCCTTGGATATCCCGATGTCCCGGCCTCGACAGCCCTCTGCGGTAAAGAACTCCACAGACTGACTCCCCTCGGACTGAAGATATTCCTAACCCGTCTCTGTCTTCATCGGGCAAAGATGTTAGATATCGATCTTAGGGCTCAAGGCGAGAAAGTGGGAATAGGGGACTGAGTTGGATGATCATAATGACTGGTGGAGCAGGCTCGAAGGGCCGAATGGCCTACTCCTGCTTCTAGTTTCTACATTCCTAATGATCCTGTTCTGAGATAGTGCCCCTGTGATCCTAGAGTCTCCCACACAATTCTCCGTTTCAATAAGGTCGCCTGAAGAAGGGCTTATGCCCGAAACGTCGATTCTCCTGTTCCCTGGATGCTGCCTGACCTGCTGCACTTTTCCAGCAACACATTTCCAGCGCCTCTCATTCTCCTAAACCCCAATGAGGACAGGCCCGACCTACTCCCCTCTCCTCCCAAGACGCTCCTTCCATCCCCGGGATCAGCCGAGTGAACCTTCTCTGGACCGCCTCCGATGCTGGGATATCTTCCCTTCGATAAAGGGCCCCAAGACCTTTCACCGTATTCTGGCTGTGGTCTGACTTAGGCCCCTGATAGTCTTTTTATCCCCCACAAGCTCCCTGCTTTTGTAGAACCCACAGAAACTGGGAGCAAGGGAAGGCGGCCATTTGGCCCTTCGGGCCTGCTGCCCCTTTCAAGTGGATTGTGGGCTGACCATCCAACTCAGTGCCCAGTTTCCCTTCGATCCTTTTACACCTGGAGAACTAGATCCAGCTTGTTTTTGAAAACATTAAGCGCATTGGCCTCACCTGCCTTCTGTGCCAGGGAGTTCCACAGGCTCCTCACTCCCATCCTGCGCTCCATTCCCTTTGAAATAAAGGCCAACACTCCACTTGCCTTTCCTCCCGACCGTCTCTATCTGCTCGCCCCCCCCCCCCCCGCCACACTACAGCCTCCCACCGGGAGGGCTCCATCACCAGCGAAGTAACGTTACACCTACCCACACTTGCCGTGCCTTCGAGCACCTCCAGGGCGTGATGCATCCCATTGGCGAATAGCATGGCGTCCTCCTTGCTCCCGAAGTTCAGGCCCCAGACCTGGCGCATGTCCCTCCACTGATGGAAGCTAGCGGTGGCCTGGTTATACTTCAGGCCCTTGACAATGGGGCAGTTTATCACAACCTGGCAGTCAACAAGGAAGCAGGTTAGCCGATAGTGGGGTGGTGAGGCTGTGGGGGTGAGTTTAGTTAGAAGGGGTGTGTGTCACTTATGTGTTCCCAAACGTAGGTCGCAGGGTTCATCACCACCACCCACCCTAACACCTGATGTACAACTCAAAGAACCTTACTCCACAGAGACCTCTTCCCAAAACCGCTCTGGACACCTGAGGGAGAAAACGAGGCGAGGAAAGAAAACGAGGCGAGGGGAGAAAACGAGGCGAGGGGAGAAAACGAGGCGAGGGGAGAAAACGAGGCGAGGGGAGAAAACGAGGCGAGGGGAGAAAACGAGGCGAGGGGAGAAAACGAGGCGAGGGGAGAAAACGAGGCGAGGGGAGAAAACGAGGCGAGGGGAGAAAACGAGGCGAGGGGAGAAAACGAGGCGAGGGGAGAAAACGAGGCGAGGGGAGAAAACGAGGCGAGGGGAGAAAACGAGGCGAGGGGAGAAAACGAGGCGAGGGGAGAAAACGAGGCGAGGGGAGAAAACGAGGCGAGGGGAGAAAACGAGGCGAGGAGAGAAAACGAGGCGAGGGGAGAAAACGAGGCGAGGGGAGAAAACGAGGCGAGGGGAGAAAACGAGGCGAGGGGAGAAAACGAGGCGAGGGGAGAAAACGAGGCGAGGGGAGAAAACGAGGCGAGGGGAGAAAACGAGGCGAGGGGAGAAAACGAGGCGAGGGGAGAAAACGAGGCGAGGGGAGAAAACGAGGCGAGGGGAGAAAACGAGGCGAGGGGAGAAAACGAGGCGAGGGGAGAAAACGAGGCGAGGGGAGAAAACGAGGCGAGGGGAGAAAACGAGGCGAGGGGAGAAAACGAGGCGAGGGGAGAAAACGAGGCGAGGGGAGAAAACGAGGCGAGGGGAGAAAACGAGGCGAGGGGAGAAAACGAGGCGAGGGGAGAAAACGAGGCGAGGGGAGAAAACGAGGCGAGGGGAGAAAACGAGGCGAGGGGAGAAAACGAGGCGAGGGGAGAAAACGAGGCGAGGGGAGAAAACGAGGCGAGGGGAGAAAACGAGGCGAGGGGAGAAAACGAGGCGAGGGGAGAAAACGAGGCGAGGGGAGAAAACGAGGCGAGGGGAGAAAACGAGGCGAGGGGAGAAAACGAGGCGAGGGGAGAAAACGAGGCGAGGGGAGAAAACGAGGCGAGGGGAGAAAACGAGGCGAGGGGAGAAAACGAGGCGAGGGGAGAAAACGAGGCGAGGGGAGAAAACGAGGCGAGGGGAGAAAACGAGGCGAGGGGAGAAAACGAGGCGAGGGGAGAAAACGAGGCGAGGGGAGAAAACGAGGCGAGGGGAGAAAACGAGGCGAGGGGAGAAAACGAGGCGAGGGGAGAAAACGAGGCGAGGGGAGAAAACGAGGCGAGGGGAGAAAACGAGGCGAGGGGAGAAAACGAGGCGAGGGGAGAAAACGAGGCGAGGGGAGAAAACGAGGCGAGGGGAGAAAACGAGGCGAGGGGAGAAAACGAGGCGAGGGGAGAAAACGAGGCGAGGGGAGAAAACGAGGCGAGGGGAGAAAACGAGGCGAGGGGAGAAAACGAGGCGAGGGGAGAAAACGAGGCGAGGGGAGAAAACGAGGCGAGGGGAGAAAACGAGGCGAGGGGAGAAAACGAGGCGAGGGGAGAAAACGAGGCGAGGGGAGAAAACGAGGCGAGGGGAGAAAACGAGGCGAGGGGAGAAAACGAGGCGAGGGGAGAAAACGAGGCGAGGGGAGAAAACGAGGCGAGGGGAGAAAACGAGGCGAGGGGAGAAAACGAGGCGAGGGGAGAAAACGAGGCGAGGGGAGAAAACGAGGCGAGGGGAGAAAACGAGGCGAGGGGAGAAAACGAGGCGAGGGGAGAAAACGAGGCGAGGGGAGAAAACGAGGCGAGGGGAGAAAACGAGGCGAGGGGAGAAAACGAGGCGAGGGGAGAAAACGAGGCGAGGGGAGAAAACGAGGCGAGGGGAGAAAACGAGGCGAGGGGAGAAAACGAGGCGAGGGGAGAAAACGAGGCGAGGGGAGAAAACGAGGCGAGGGGAGAAAACGAGGCGAGGGGAGAAAACGAGGCGAGGGGAGAAAACGAGGCGAGGGGAGAAAACGAGGCGAGGGGAGAAAACGAGGCGAGGGGAGAAAACGAGGCGAGGGGAGAAAACGAGGCGAGGGGAGAAAACGAGGCGAGGGGAGAAAACGAGGCGAGGGGAGAAAACGAGGCGAGGGGAGAAAACGAGGCGAGGGGAGAAAACGAGGCGAGGGGAGAAAACGAGGCGAGGGGAGAAAACGAGGCGAGGGGAGAAAACGAGGCGAGGGGAGAAAACGAGGCGAGGGGAGAAAACGAGGCGAGGGGAGAAAACGAGGCGAGGGGAGAAAACGAGGCGAGGGGAGAAAACGAGGCGAGGGGAGAAAACGAGGCGAGGGGAGAAAACGAGGCGAGGGGAGAAAACGAGGCGAGGGGAGAAAACGAGGCGAGGGGAGAAAACGAGGCGAGGGGAGAAAACGAGGCGAGGGGAGAAAACGAGGCGAGGGGAGAAAACGAGGCGAGGGGAGAAAACGAGGCGAGGGGAGAAAACGAGGCGAGGGGAGAAAACGAGGCGAGGGGAGAAAACGAGGCGAGGGGAGAAAACGAGGCGAGGGGAGAAAACGAGGCGAGGGGAGAAAACGAGGCGAGGGGAGAAAACGAGGCGAGGGGAGAAAACGAGGCGAGGGGAGAAAACGAGGCGAGGGGAGAAAACGAGGCGAGGGGAGAAAACGAGGCGAGGGGAGAAAACGAGGCGAGGGGAGAAAACGAGGCGAGGGGAGAAAACGAGGCGAGGGGAGAAAACGAGGCGAGGGGAGAAAACGAGGCGAGGGGAGAAAACGAGGCGAGGAGAGAAAACGAGGCGAGGAGAGAAAACGAGGCGAGGAGAGAAAACGAGGCGAGGAAAGAAAACGAGGCGAGGAAAGAAAACGAGGCGAGGGGAGAGAGAAGAGAAAAAAGAGAGAGAGAAGAGGAAAAAAAAAAAGAGAGAGGAGAGAAGGCCTTTGATAAGGTGCCACACGGGAGGCTGCTGAGCAAGGTGAGGGCCCATGGTGTTCGAGGTGAGCTACTGGCATGGATTGAGGATTGGCTGTCTAACAGAAGGCAGAGAGTTGGGATAAAAGGTTCTTTTTCAGAATGGCAGCCGGTGACGAGCGGTGTCCCACAGGGTTCAGTGTTGGGGCCGCAGCTGTTCGCATTATATATTAATGATTTGGATGAGGGAACCGGGGGCATTCTAGCGAAGTTTGCCGATGATACGAAGTTAGGTGGACAGGTAGGTAGTACTGAGGAAGTGGGGAGGCTACAGAAGGATCTAGACAGGTTGGGAGAGTGGTCCAGGAAATGGCTGATGGAATTTAACGTGAGCAAGTGCGAGGTCTTGCACTTTGGCAAAAAGAATACAAGCATAGACTACTTTCTAAATGGTGAGAAAATTAATAAAGCCAAAGCACAAAGGGATCTGGGAGTGATGGTCGAGGATTCTCTAAAGGTAAACATGCAGGTTGAGTCCGTGATTAAGAAAGCGAATGCAATGTTGTCTCTTATCTCAAGAGGGTTGGAATATAAAAGCAGAGATGTACTGCTAAGACTTTATAAAGCTCTGGTTAGGCCCCATTTGGAGTACTGTGTCCAGTTTTGGTCCCCACACCTCAGGAAGGACATACTGGCACTGGAACGTGTCCAGCGGAGATTCACACGGATGATCCCTGGAATGACAGGTCTAACATATGAGGAACGGCTGAGGATACTGGGATTGTATTCGTTGGAGTTTAGAAGATTAAGGGAGACTTAATAGAGACGTACAAAATAATACATGGCTTGGAAAAGGTGGATGCTAGGAAATTGTTTCAGTTAAACGAGGAGACTAGGACCCGTGGACACAGCCTTAGAATTAGAGGGGGTCATTTCAGAACAGAAATGCGGAGACATTTCTTCAGCCAGAGTGTGGTGGGCCTGTGGAATTCATTGCCCCGGAGTGCAGTGGAAGCCGGGACGCTAAATGTCTTCAAGGCTGAGATTGATAGATTCTTGTTGTCTAGAGGAATTAAGGGTTACGGGGAGAACGCTGGTAAGTGGAGCTGAAATGCGCATCAGCCATGATTGAATGGCGGAGTGGACTCGATGGGCCGAATGGCCTTACTTCCACTCCTATGTCTTATGGTCTTAAGGACAGATAGTGTACAGGTCAGCCATTGCTATTTCCCCTCAAGCCCCCAAAACGTCATCTTCCTGCAATTCCCACTCGGAGTCAAGAAATTCCCCCACCCCAATGTGGGTGCAGTACGTTTTAGCACAAAGGCTATTCGCTCCATCAACCGGACTAGCCTCGTTCTTGCCTTCCTCCCCACATTTGCCCAAAGCCTGTGAATCCTCCACTCTGACAACAATTCAACTATTTCTGTCAGTTCCCCTTGAAGTGAAGGAGCTGCCTGTGAATCCCACCACTGTCGAATTTCTACCCCATGCATCCAAGCTTGCCAAAATTTCACAAAAGGGAACAACAATTTATTCTGCAGGTGAAAAAAAATTACTGATCGGTTGTTAAGTCAACTGCGATTGGCCGAGGCATTGTGGTAGAGATTGCAGTAGGGAATTATTGTCCCTCCCACTTGCTTAATTTAAATAAAAAAGGGTACAACATATATTCCCATCTGCTTAGAGCTGATTGGTCCCAGCATCAAAACATTTGCAAGCTTGGCTCAGAAAAATAAGCCAAGCAAATCGCACCAGAATCCAAAAGCGTTGGCATTGGTTGGGGGCTTAACCCGACAGGATTAGAACGCCCCACTGATTTTCCTTTCGGAGGCCCACTGATAAGTGACCCCTCAGCCCACTCGGTACCTGCTGGTCCTGTTGGATTTTGCGGCCCACCACGCGGAAGGTGTTATTGCTCGGGTTGTGGTAGATGTGGACCCGGCTGAAGACTTGCGGCCCGTTACCCGACGGGACCCATTTCTTGTTCGCGTCATCGTAGAGCATGACCGTGGCCCGGGCCTGACAGATACTCGTCTCGCTGGAGGAAGTGGAATAGAAGAATTAATTAGCAGTGCGGCTCAGGAGACCAGAGAGCATTCCACATCCCCAAAAATCAAAGAGAGATTCATTGGCAGACACCATAGCTCGCTGCCAACCTGTTTTATGGGACACCACATGGAGGGAACGCGAATACGTTGTAAAGCCTAGTCATAGTATGATCGGATCATAAAGACCTTCACACATGTGTGGGGCATCTGGTCATACAATCATAGTACAGAAGAGGCCCTTCAGTCCATCAGCGCTGTACTGACAATAACAACTCTATGTCTGCACTAGTCCCTACTTTCCCACACTAGGCCGAAAGCCTTCAACGCTGTGACACTTCAAGCGCTCCCCCTTTTTAAACATTGTGAGGTTTCCTGCCTCAACTACTCTCCAAGGGACTGTGGCCCAGAACGCTCCCCTCCAGTCCTCTTGGTTAAATATTTTTTTTCTTAAATTCTCTCACACCTCCCATCTTTTACCGCTCCCCCCACCCACCCCACCTCACCTTGTTATTGACCTTTCAAACAGCCACTTCCTATCCACCCTGTCCATGCCCCTCAATTGTATACACCTCTACCAGGTTCCCCCTCTGCTCCAAGGAAGACAACCCAGGTTTATGGAATCCCTACGGTGTGGATGGAGGCCATTCGGTCCATGTAGTCTGCACCAATCATCAAGAGGACCCCACTCCCGCCTTATACTATCCCCATAACCCTGCATTCCCCATGGCTAACCCATCTAACCTACACATTCCTGAACACCATGGGTGATCTCCCATGGCCAATCCACCTACAAATCTTCTCACAAACTTTGAACAATCCACCTTTTCCTGCACAGACACGGGGAGAATGGCTGTCTGTGTGGAGTTTGCACAGTTGCCGGAGGCTGGCATCGAACCCGGGCCTCTGGCGCTGTGAGGCAGCAGTGCTAACCACTGAGCCACCGTGCTGCCCCTATCCCATCTTCTCTTCAATCTCCTTTGCCATCACAACCTTGGGCGGTGCCATATAACAATTAATCATCACACCATAGGTAGATGATCACATCACTGCGTCCTTGAGATGGGGAGGCTAGGGTCAAGGGGCACGGGGCACAGACAAGAGAGGAGAGGCAGTGACAGGAGACAGGCGGCTACACTAATGGAAGCTCCATTACGTGGCACTCCCTGCATTGACCTTCTGCCTACATTTGACCACCTACAGGGTGGTCAAGAAGGTGTTTAAGCATACTTGCTTTCATTGCTCACACCTTTGAGTGTAGGGGTCATGTTGAGGTTGTACAAGACATTGGTGAGGAGTACTGTGTCCAGTTCTAGTCACCCTGTTACATGAAGGATATTATTAAACTGGAGGGGGGGGGGTTTGGAAGAGATTTCCCAGGATGTTGCCAGGAATGGAAGGTTTGAGTTATGAAGAGAGGCTGGGGCTGTTTTCCCTGGAGCGTAGGAGGTTGAGGGGTGACCTTTATAGAGGTTTGTAAGATCATGAGGGACACGGATAAGGTGAATGGCAAGTGTCTTTTCCCTTAGGTGGGGGATTTCTAGGCACCTGGATGGGTATATGAATAGGAAGGGTTTGGAGGGCTATGGGCCGGGTGCTGGCAGGTGGGGACTTGATTGGGTTGGGATATCTGGTCAGAGTGGACAGGTTGGACCAAAGGGTCTGTTTCCGTGCTGTACATCTCTATAACTCTAATACCACACACATTCTTTAAGGAGAGAGAAGGAAGATTGTTAAAAAAAACTGAGGGACAATCTTTTTACACAGAGAGTGGCTCGAACTTTCAGAGGAAGTGGTGGATATGGGTACAGTTACAACATTTAAAAGATATCTGGATAGGAACAAGAAATGTTTGGAGAGAACATGGGCCAAGTTTAGTTTGGGGTTATAGTCGGCATGGATTGGGTGGACCGAAGAGTCTGCTTCCGTGCTGGGTGTTGCTCATAACTCACTATCTGGGGATGTGGGAAGTTTTATCACACAGACAGCAGTGGGCCTCACAAGCTGATGCAGGGAGCAGGAAGACGGATGGTTTATCAGTGAGTCAGAGGCTGACAGCATGTCATCACTGGGCTGACAGAGCTTAAATTGGAAGCAATTAACTTCGGTAACTTTTATCTCCATTCAGAAAAAAACAAAACACAGCAGAGAGGTCAAATATTTCCATTTTTGGAGATAGTGTTGAAGGCTTGGAGAGTTCTCCCCTGATATCTGTCTCTCTCTCTCTCTCGCCCCTGATATCATCAGCAAAAAAAAAAAAAAAATCAGGAGGAGGAGAGGTTGTGAACACGTCAACATCTGAACGCTGTGTAAATTCAGCTCAAGGTGCTTTACACGAGAAAATAATTTTAAAACTAAAAAGTTAGACATCAGGCCACGGGGGGAAATGACACGCGACACAGTCCACCATTTCCAAGAGCTACTGCTGTTGATCCCCCATTGCCACCTCGCACCTACAAATAAATCCAACGTTGGAGCAGACTGCCAGGTAGGAAACACAAAAATGGGCCACTCAGCCCCTCGAGGCTGCTCCACTATTCAACAAAATGGCTGACCTTCTACCCCAAACACCATTTCCCTGCACCATCCACTGACTCAGGGCTGTTTTCCCTGGAGCGTCGGAGGCTGAGGGGTGACCCAATAGAGGTTTACAAAATCATGAGGGGCATGGATAGGATAAATAGACAAAGTCTGTTCCCTGGGGTGGGGGGAGTCCAGAACTAGAGGGTATAGGTTTAGGGTGAGAGGGAAAAGATATAAAAGAGACCTAAGGGGCAACATTTTCATGCAGAGGGTGGTACGTGTATGGAATGAGCTGCCAGAGGATGTGGTGGAGGCTGGTACAATTGCAATATTTAAAAGGCATTTGGATGGGAATATGAATAGGAAGGGTTTGGAGGGATATGGGCCGGGTGCTGGCAGGTGGGACTAGATTGGGTTGGGATATCTGGTTGGCATGGACGGGTTGGACCGAAGGGTCTGTCCCCATGCGGTACATCTCTATGACTCTATGACCCCTTCAGTGGCTCAGTGGTTAACACTGCTGCCTCACAGCACCAGGGACCTGGGTTCGATTCCACCCTCGGGCGACTGTGTGGAGTTTGCATGTTCTCCCAGTGTCTGCGTGGGTTTCCTCCCACAGTCTAAAGATGTGTAGGTTAGTGGGGGAATTGGCTGCGGGAAATTGCCTCATATAGTGTCCAGGTATGTGCAGGTTAGTCTTGGGAAATGCAGGGTTACAGGGGGTGTGGAATGCTCTTCGGAGCATTGATGGGCCGAATGGCCTGCTTCCACACTGTAGAGTGTTTTGAATCTAAAAGTTTACGACCTCTGTCTGAAACCAAGTAGTATTGTTCAAAGTGACAGGCAGTGAGTAGCACCTGACAGAGGTTTAAAAAACATGAGGGGCATGGATAGGGTAAACAGACAATGTCTTTCCCCTGGGGTGGGGGAGTCCAGAACTAGAGGGCATAGGTTTCGGGTGAGAGGCGAAAGATATAAAAGAGACCCAAGGGGCAACTTTTTCAACCAGAGGGTGGTGCATGTATGGAATGAGCTGCCAGAGGAAGTGGTGGAGGCTGGTACAATTACAACATTTAAAAGGCCTCTGGATGGGTATATGAACAGGAAGGGTTTGGAGGGATATGGGCCGAGTGCTGGCAAATGGGACTAGATCAGTTGAGGATATCTGGTCGGCATGGACGAGTTGGGTCGAAGGGTCTGTTTGTATGAGAGATGTGCATCTCTATGTGGTAGAATTACCATAGATATGGGGACAACTTGGAATCTAAAATGAGCAACAAAAGAGGGAAATACAGTAAACCAAATCATAAATCAAAAGAAAAAAGAAAAATCAGTGATTGAATCGGAAAGACTCTACAAGGACAGAAAGAAAACAACCAATGAACAGAATAAAATATAAACAGATCGTTTATATAAAGAAAACGTTTTTATTTCCTCCAAAGTCTTTGGTACTGTCTGTTTGAACCACAGGTAAGCTGTATGGAGTCGGTTGGGGGGGGGGGGGAATGCGTAGGGTAGAGGGAGTCTGACCGAATGGTTCAGGGTCATTGTTCCATCCTCTGGAATGACAGGAATGCTCACTAAATAAACCAACGTCATGGAGGAACTTTGTTTGAACCACAAGCTAGAGTCTTCACTTTGCAATAAAATCCAGGAAGCAGAACAAACCAGCAACAGAGTACAGAGTATAACGTGGAGAGAAAGGGGGCAAAAGACCTGGGAAGCTGAATGAACCCTAATAAACTAACACGGGAATTTCAGTGAAAAACATGAGAGCTTTCATTCGTGAGAATATTTCATGGCATCATGCTCTGCCTAATCTACCCCCCTCCCCCCCCCCACCTCAATGGGATTAAACACCAGGAGTGGGGGAACCTTGTTGACCTACAGTGCCCAAGGAATGGTGGGTATATTCAGCTTTCCAATCCAGGCTGGGGTAGCAACCACAGCTCGCCCTCCCATCGCAGAGTCAGAGAGCCGTAGGGTTTGAGGCCTACTCCAAGGTTTGAGTCAACACTCCCCTTGGTGCAGCATTGTCTGAGGTACCACAAAACCAAGCAGCCGTCAACCTGCACTCCTGAATAGCCTCAGGCGTGGAGAATATCCCACATTTGGAAACTACAAATATCCCAACCCCAATCTAGTCCCACCTGCCAGCACATGGTCCATATCCCTCCAAACCCTTCCTATTCATATACCCATCCAGATGCCTTTTAAATGTTGCAATTGTACCAGCCTCCACCACTTCCTCTGGCAGCTCATTCCATAAACGTAACACTCTGAGAAAAAGTTGCCCCTTAGGTCTCTTTATTTTTCCCCTCTCACCCTAAACCCATGCCCTCTGGTTCTGGATTCCCCGACCCCAGGGAAAAGACTTTGTCTATTTACCCTATCCACGCCCCTCACGATTTTGTAAACCTCTATAAGGTCACCCCTCAGCCTCCGACGCTCCAGGGAAAACAGCCCCAGCCTGTTCAGTCTCTCCCTGTAGCTCAGATCCTCCAATCCTGGCAACATCTTTGTAAATCTTTTCTGAACCCTTTCAAGTTTCACAACATGTTTCCGATAGGAAGGAGACCAGAATTGCACGCAATATTCCAACAGTGGCCTAACCAATGTCCTGTACAGCTGCAACATGACCTCCCAACTCCTGTGCTCAATACTCTGACCAATAAAGGAAAGCATACCAAATACCTTCTTCACTATCCTGTCTACCTGCGACTCCACTTTCAAGGAGCTATGAACCTGCACTCCAAGGTCTCTTTGTTCAGCAACACTCCCTAGGACCTTACCATTCAGTGTATGCTAAGATTTGCTTTCCCAAAATGCAGCACCTCAGTATAGTTTTTACCTCTGTAGTCCCTCCGGTTTGCTGCGCTGTCAGAGTCACACCACACAGAAACAGGCCCTTTGGCCCACCATGTCCATGCTGACCAACAAACCCCAATCTACCTAATCCCTCAATTTTGGGCACCTCAATCCAACTCCTCCCTCCCACCCCCCAACCAACCACCTCCTCAGGGGAAACAAACCCAGTCTATGCATTCACTCCTTTTTTTTCGCTAGTTATAAAATGTTTCAAATCAAACACAAATGAAGAGGAACAGACACAAAAGCCTACTAATTTATCTTTACAGAACACTAGGAGGTGGAATGCCATTTCATCATCAGTTCATAGAATCCCTACAGTGTGGAAGCAGGCCATTCAGCCCATCAATACAACACCAACCCTCTGAACAGCATCCCACCCAGACCCACCATGTCCCTGTAACCCAACATCTCCCATGGCCAATCCACCCTAACCTGCCCATCTTTGGGCTGTGGGAGGAAACCGGAGCACCTGGAGGAAACCCACACAGACATTCACCCGAGTGTGGAATCGAACCTAGGTCCCTGGCACTGTGAGGCAGCAGTGCCAACCACTGAGCCACTGTGCCGCGTAGTCTGTCACACCTATGCTGGATCTTTGAAAACGCTGAGAGAGTTCAATCCCAGAACACTGCAAATTCCTCTTTCCCAAGCCTTTACCCAACTCCCTTTCGGAAACTTTCAATTCAATCCACTTCCCGCTAGCCCCTTCAGGTGACGCATCCCAGACTGCGATGCCTCACGTTGCCGGATTGCCGACTGAAGCTTTGCACTGTCCTTTTTGTTTGTACGATCCCGGTCACCGAACGGCTGAGCAGGCGTCTGTACGATTCAGACCGTGCCAGCGCTTGACAGCAATTTCTGTAGCATCAACAAAGACTTTGATGGAGAGCTTTGTTGACTGTCCTGAGAGATCAGGACCGCCCCCCGCCCCCACTCCCAGAGGGAATACTCTGCACATCACCACGACTACCCAACACACCCCAGCAGATGCAGGACGGACGGGAAGGGATCAAACTGAAACAGAGGACAACATCTCCAGCCTGGGAACTTTGAGATCCACCCTGGAAAAATAATAGACCGAGGGTGGTGAGGCACTAGAAATTGACTTTGCAAATCCTTCAGAAGGAGGGGGTGGACTGTGGCAAACTGGGAAAATATCAGACAGATCTGCAAGACCAAGAGCTGGTCAGACAGGATGGCATGGCAAATGCAATTTCCGGAATGCTGCTAAGTGCCCCCAGCCATGTACACTGATCAGCATGTTCGATTGGAGGAATCTAGTAACATCGGTCAACACACTTGGAGCAGAGATACTGGACTGTATTAGAGTTCAGCTCTCTCTACTCCTTCCAAACTGACAGTAAAGCTCCCTCTACACTGTCCCCATCAAACACTCCCAGGACAGGGACAGCACAGGGTTAGATACACAGGTTTTGTGGGCGGCACGGTGGCACAGTGGTTAGCACTGCTGCCTCACAGCGCCAGAGACCTGGGTTTGATTCCAGCCTCGGGCGACTGTCTGTGTGGAGTTTGCACGTTCTCCCCGTGTCTGCGTGGGTTTCCTCCGGGTGCTCCAGTTTCCTCCCACAGTCCAAAGATGTGCAGGTTAGGGTGGATTGGCTGCGCTAAATTGTTAGGTAAGGGGTAAATGTAGGGGTATGGGTGGGTTGTGCTTCGGTGGGTCGGTGTGGACTTGTTGGGCCGAAGGGCCTGTTTCTACACTGTAATGTAATCTAATCTAATACAGAGTAAAGCTCTCTCTACACTGTCCCCCATCAAACACTCCCAGGACAGGGACAGCACAGGGTTAAATCGAGAACTGTTCCCTTAAGAGAGCCACTTTCTCATTCCCCCCATCCGCCTCTAACTGCCATCACGTTAATTGTGGATCATTTACACTGACACACAGACCACGACACCTTCCACGTAACTCACTGAGAACCCTTCCAGCCAACGGGAACTTGCCTTCCCTCAGCTGGGGAGGAATTGGAAGAAAATTCCAGAAGATAAAGAGGTCATCTGAAAACACACATGGAATCGTGGGTAAACCCACAGCAGGGGCACTGCAGCGGTTCAATATGGCGGCTTACCCCCACCTTGAGGGGCAATTAGAGACAGGCAATAAATACTGGGGAGAAAGTGAGGTCTGCAGATGCTGGAGATCAGAGCTGGAAATGTGTTGCTGGAAAAGCGCATCCAGGGAACAGGAGAATCGACGTTTCGGGCATAAGCCCTTCTTCAGGAATAAATACTGGGCCCAGCCAAAGCCAGTATCCCATTAATGAAGAATTTATTTTAAAATGTAGCTTAAAAAAACATTTGATTTTCCACATTTTTATTTAAAAAGCGAATTGACTTTTAATGTTTGTCTGCTTCAGTAAATAAAAAAGGTTCAGATCCTGACCCCAATCGTTCCAGTCATAAGCAGCCCTTGGGTGTTATTTTTGACTCTGTGATGATCTCCTGACCTTCCATCTGCAGCACCGTCAAGTCCAGCTATTGCCAGTTCCTTACATTGTCTGTCTAACACCAACCCTGCATCGTTCCCCCCCCCCCCCCCCCCACCCCCTCATGCCAACTATGGCCTGCTGCTGCTGAATTGTAAATTCACGCCCCTCAGCCGGAATATTCCGGTACACTCTTGGCCGCTTTCCCATACTCTAACCCCAGAGCTTAGCCAAAAACCTTTTAAAACCGTTAGTCGTAGGAGCAAAAGTAGGCCATTCAACGAGATCACTGATGATCTGATAATCCTTAACTCTACTTTCCTGCCTTTTCCTCAATCTCCCTTCCTGATTAAAAGTCTCCTCGGTCTCAGCCTGGAATATTCTTAATACCCCAGGGCTCGACAGCCCTCTGCAGCAAAGAGCTGCACAGATTGACTCCCCCTCAGAAGAAATTCCTCCCCATCCCGGTCTTCAATGGGTGACCCCTTACTCTGAGATGGTGCCCCTCTGGGCCTAGACTCTCCCACACGAGGGGAAACACCCTCCCCACATCTCCCCCCTGTCAAACCCCCTCAGAATCTTGTACACTTCAATAAGGTCGCCTCTCATTCTAAACTCCAACAAGTACAGGCCCAAATAGACTCAACCTCTCTTCATAAGACAATCCCTGCATCCCCAGGATCAACTGAGTGAACCTCCTAGCTATGAGGAGAGGTTGAGTTGGTTAGGTTTGTTTTCATTAGAAAAAGGAGATTGAGGGGGGGGGACCTGATTGAGGTCTACAAAATCATGAAGGGTATAGACAGGGTGGATAGAGATAAGCTTTTTCCCCAGGGTGAAGGATTCAGTAACGAGGGGTCACACTTTCAAGATGAGAGGTGAAAAGTTTAAGGGGAATACACACGGCAAGTACTTCACACAGAGGGTGGTAGGTGTCTGGAACACATTGCCAGCAGAGGCAGGCACGGTAGATTCATTTAAGATGTGTCTGAACAGATGCATGAGTAGGTGGGGAGCAGAGGGATACAGATGCTTAGGAATTGGGCAATAGGTTTAGACAGTGGATTTGGATCAGCACAGGTTTGGAGGGCCGGAGGGCCTGTTCCAGGGCTGTAAATTTTCTTTGTTCTTTGGATGCTGCCTGCGGTTTGTAAAAGACACAGGGTGTCTGAGTCACATTAAACAATAAATAAGTCTCTGCATTATCAATAAAAACCTCTCAGAAACTGAAGCAGCAAGAAATTAGCTTATAAGTGGCTTGCTGCACGAATAGAGGGAGCTTGTGGGCTGGAGGCCAACCTGTTCGAAACCATCGGAGAATCATACAGTACACAACAGGACATTCGGCCCATTGAGTCTGTACTGCTCGAAAGATATTACCAACTCATGAGTCCCACTTTCCCACACTAGGCCACAGCCTTGAGCATTTCAAGAGCTCACCCAAATACAGCAAACGTTTATTAACCAGATCTGTGGGAACAGGATCAAATATTCTGGATAAAAATCGAAAGGGAGGCAGTAGAGCAAAGCTTCGAGACATTAACATCCCTCCAAAATATATAAAAAACATCAACACACCTCCGAACATCAATGTCAAAACACACACTGAGTAACAGAAATGTAATTCAGGGGGGATGCACATCACTGATATACTTTATTTACAGCATTAATAGATCTTAGAATCCCTACAGTGTGGAAACTGGCCCTTCAGCCCAACAAGCCCACACCGACCCTCTGAAGAGTAACCCAGCCAAACCTATTCCCCTACCCTAATATTTACACAAACTAATGCACCTAACCTACACATCCCTGAACACTAGAGGCAATTTCCCATGGCCAATTCACCCTGAGCTGTACACCTTTGGACTGTGGGAGGAAACCCACGCAGACACAGGGAGAATGTGCAAACTCCACACAGACAGTCGCCCGAGGCTGGAATCGAACCCGGGTCCCTGGAGCTGTGAGGCAGCAGCGCTAACCACTGAGCCACCGTGCCACTGACATCCCAGT